>NC_080162.1:14975827-15110827 GCF_950295315.1 Erinaceus europaeus
CTAACTGACCACTTCAGTGATTATGAAAATCATAAACTATTTTTTAAAAAACAGATTTTTCACTGCTCTTCATTAAGGTCTGATTACCTCACCCATTAGCATTTGGCTCTTTTATTATGATGATTGTAAAATACTGTAGATGTTACTACTAATGGGTAAAAAAAGTTGACGTGGTTATCTTGATGAACTCATCAATAATCATTTGGAATAATTTTTCTTCATTCAGTGAATGGATCCTTCACATGCCCTATAATAATTGTGTACAGTGAGGTGTAGGATATTAGCATAAAATTATCTACTCTGGAGAGTTGGTTTTCACTCCTAATGCCACAGAAAGTTTCTTCAGACTATCATTTGAAGGCTTTCTCAAATGAGTGAGAAAAATGATTTCTTGGACATTTTCTTACATAGTGCTATTATCTACTGGCATATAGCCTTTCATTTGTAGGAACCTGACATATAAATAAAGAACAAGGTTAGACGTGTAACACTATTCTTAACTCTTCCTTCTTGCTAATTTACTTTGATAAGGGAAAAGCATCAAATAGCTCTTATTAAAAACACAATGTTAAGCAACTTCCTAAACAGAAGGTAATCCACACCTTTCTTCTCATGAAGAGAGAAAATGGTGACTCTTGGTTCCCACTTTTAGAACATGGTTCAAATTTCAAGTGAATGTTACACTTTGGGCTTCATGTCTTAACTACTGCCGGGACATTTTATATATATATATATATATATATATATATATATATATATATATATATATATATATATATAGGAAACATTGACAAAACCATAGCATAAGAGGGGTACAACTCCACACAATTGCCACCATCCAAACTCCACATCCCATCCCCTCCCCTGATAGCTTTCCTATTCTTTAACCCTCTGGGAGTATGGACCCAAGGTCATTGTGGGGTGCAGAAGGTGGAAGGTCTGGCTTCTGTAACTGTTTCTCCACTGAACATGGGCACTGACAGGTCGATCCATACTCCCAGCCTGTCTCTTCTTTCCCCTAGTGGGGTGGAGCTTTGGGGAGAACAATTTAGAAATACAAAATTTTTGTTATATAAGACTTCTTATAGATCTTTTGATACAATTCAAAACATCTTCTGACATATCCAATAACTGCTTTTTCAAACTACCAGACATCATTACAACAAATACCAAGCAAGAATTCAAGTATAAAGATAGTATGGGAAAACTGGAAAGGGCACATAGGAAGAAACTTCCAGATTCTATACCCCTCCTTGACAAACTTTAAGGCTCAGGGGTGTATTGATTCTGGCTTGGCTGTTCTCTGATCTCTTTCAGGAAGTTAGATGATGATTCCAACTATTATCTCGTAAAGGACTTGGCAGTGTGAGCCTGCTTATTATCAGGTGCGGGTGAGCATGTCAATACTGACTGACATAATCCTATAGGATTTGATTTCTGGGGTCCTCCCAGTCAGAATTTACCTTAGTTGATTGAAATAAAATATAACCAAGGCAGAATCACTGGTGGAGTGCCTCCGTGGTCAGGTTAAGTTCTTAATTAAGGAAACTAAATGCTATAACTACTGAGTGAAGTGAGCTTTGACCAGGCATCTCACAAACATATGCCCCAGCTTACAAGAGGGAGAAAGTGTCAGTGGGCCAGTAACTTACAAATAAATAGGCATTACATGATGATGACAGTGGTCCAGGTAATCCATATATCTCTAAATACTGATACCTTTGACAATTTGAAACTATTTGACAATACTGGGACTTTGGGGGAAAGTGTTATGAAAAGAAGCAGGATGCAAGTAATATATATAATTTAAAATTAGCTAGTTGTCACAATAATATGTTCTATTTAGCTCAGTGTGTCCAAAATAATATAATTTCAACATACAGTAATTATGCAAAAATAGTAATGAGACATTTTATAGCCTTCTATTCCTATTAATGAGATATTTTTTAGTCTTATTTTCATAATAAGTCTTCAAAATCCAATGTAGAAAGATTCATACTCACCCCTATAGGCATAGTTTCATTATTCACAATAGTTAAGCTGTGAAAGCAACCTAAATGGCCATTGACAAATGACGGAATGAAGGTGTTATGAGCCGTATACCCCACAGAATGCCACTCTGCAATTGACAAGGATGATATTGTGCCCCTCAGGACAAAATGGATGAAAGTGAAGGTGATTATATTTAAAGAAGTAAGTTGGTAGGTGAAAAAAGTATTAAGAGGTGTCAATTGGTGGTGCACCTATCTTAGCTTACATGCTATAGTGGGCAAGGGTCAGGGTTCAAGCTGCCAGTCCCCACCTGGAGGGGGAAGCCCTCATGAGTAGTGAAGCAGTGCTGTAGGTATGTCTCTCTCTCCCTCTCTGTCTCCCCCTTTCCCTTTGTCAATTTCTCTGTGTCTATATTCAGTAAATAAATAAATTACTGGATGAGTTCAACCTGTCTCTAAGACTTTGAGAGAACTATAGTGGATATTGTTGGGGTTGGAGGAGCAGGTAGGGGCACAGAACTTTGGTGATGTGTGTGGAGTGGAACTGTATACCCCTATTATCTTATAATCTTGTAGGCCACTATTAGGCACTAATTAAAAAATCGAAATCCAATAGAGTTTACAGTTACAAAATATCTAATGTATACAACCTATATATATATACATATATATATTTATTAAATATAAAGATATATTCCTATGCCTGTGTTTCTACACATAAGTTTTTCAACAATTGGATCAACCACCTAAAATTGATTTTCTTTAATATGTGCATCCACATTGACAAGACTGATTCTTTTTTATTTTTTTATTTTTTATTTTTATTTTTAAATTTTTTATTTAAGAAAGGATTAATGAACATAAACATAAGGTAGGAGGGGTACAACTCCACACAATTCCCACCACCCAATCTCCATAACCCACCCCCTCCCCTGATAGCTTTCCCATTCTCTATCCCTCTGGGAGCATGGACCCAGGGTCGTTGAGGGTTGCAGAAGGTAGAAGGTCTGGCTTCTGTAATTGCTTCCCCGCTGAACATGGGCATTGACTGGTTGGTCCATACTCCCAGTCTGCCTCTATCTTTCCCTAGAAAGGTGTGTCTGATTCTTAAAAAAAATATTATTAAGGCTGGAGAGATATTTCACTGGGGAGCGTATGCACCTTGCTACATGCAAAGCCCTAGTGTGAACCCTGGTTCCACATGGGAGCTGCCATAGTACTGGAGAAAGCTCTGGTATCATGATGCCTCTCTCTCTCTCTCTCTCTCTCTCTCCCCTGAATAAAAAAGTCCAGATTAGTGAAATGGTGCATGTAAGAGACTCCACTTCTGCAAAATAAGGACAGGAGAGGTGACTCAGTCAGAGAGCACATGCCTTGCATTTGTGAAAACCCCAGTTTTATCCCTGGCACTACATAAAAAAAAAAAAAAAAAAAGATGAGGGGAAAATAGAACATCATAAATGGAGGAGTGGTGCTCTGATGTCTTGCTTACATCATTTAGCTGATTGATATAACCCTGGTTTATAATAAAACCTAAGTTTCAGGTATGTGCATCATTTCTCAGCTATTATTCCTTCAAATGAGAATTGTGTCCCTCTCTCTCTTTCCTCCTTCTGGAGCTCCTGTAAAGTGGACATTTTCCCTCTTGATGTTGTCTCATAGCTCTCTCAGATATCTTTATATGTTTCAGTTCTTTCTTTTCTTCTTGCCCATTTGTTTTGATGGGTTCCTCAACTCTATCCTTGAGCTTAATGATTTGACCTTTGGATTCTCTCTTTATGATGTTAAAATATTTTTCTAAGTATATATTACTATATAAATTTTTCAGTTTCTCTTAGGATTTCTCTCATATTTCCTCTGATTTTGTTGAAATCTTCTTCCAATGATCTCATTTTGGTGGACATTCTTAGAACTGCTGTTTTCAAGTTATCTTTCAGAAATTTACATCTTTGTTGTACCATTGTAGTTTTTTCTAAGTTTTTGTCTTGGTTCATTGATATGAGTGATATTGTATGCCTTCTCATTGTGTTTGTTGTTGATTAAGAAACTGTCCAGGGACAACCCCACCAATGTGCCTTGGAGCTCCACTTCCCCAGAGCCTTTCCCCACTAGGGAAACAGAGAGACAGGTTGGAAGTATGGATCAACCTGTCAACAGCCATGTTCAGCAGGGAAGCAATTACAGAAGCCAGACCTTCCACCTTCTGGATCCCACAACAATCTTGGATCCATACTCCCAGAGGGGTAAAGAATAGGAAAGCTATCAAGGTAGGGGATAGGATACGGAGGTCTAGTGGTGGAAATTGTGCGAAGCTATACCCTCTTATCCTATGGTTTTGTCAATGTTTCCTTTTCATAAATAAAAAAATTTTTAAAAAGAAAGAAAGAAACTGTCCAGGTGTCCCTGCTTAAGTGAACCAAGGGTTCAAGGTCATAAGTTCCCAGAAGCCACTAGATTGCCACAGGCATGACTAAGTCATACAAAAACACATCCTTAGACTCTGAAGCAAAGCCTTGGTTGTCAGCGGAGGAGGGGAGTTGGAGAAGACAGAATGGAGAGGACTCAGTTTGGTTAGAGATAAAATGATACCTTAGTGGTAGGCTGGGTGTAGGTACACACAATGTGAGGAAAGCTGTAATGATTCAACTAAAAATTATACAGTCTTATAAATAAGTATTACATCAAATTTTTTAAAGGAAAAATTGCTCAAGACAATCTTCCAAACAATGCTAGCAAATAAAATGACTAAAACATAATGAATTCTCAAAGTTCCATGTGAGTTCCTAATCTCTCAGAAACACAGCATGACTCCATGTGAAGCAAGTCTTCCCTGCTAGAGAATACCACAGGTCTTGGTTTGCTTGGGCTCCTGAGTTCCAAGTGAGGTCCTCTTCATCTTCCTTAGCTCTCACCTACAGGTTAGAGACAGAGCTCTTGTTGTCCTACTCTACTCGTGCTTTCATCTCGAAAACTGAAATATGTTTGTTAGCTAAAGGAAGCCACTGCCATTTCAATCAAGATCTCAGAAGTAAGTTGATAAGGACATGTATGTGTAGATAATAATGGATAATAAAGATATCGCATCACTATGATGCCACCCTGACTTCCCTGGGCAGATGACTTCATAATGTGTCCCAAAGTCTCATGTCTCCAGACACCTACCCCACTGGGAAAAGACAGAAATAGGCTGGAGGTATGGATCGACCTGCCAATGTCCACATCCAGAGAAGAAGCATTTAAAGAAGCCAGACCTTCCACCTTCTGCATCCCAAAAAGAATTTTGGTCCATACACTAATAAATAAATTTTTTAAAATCCAAACGAGGGGCCAGGTGGTGGCACACCTGGTTAAGCACACACATTGCAGTGCATAAGGACCCAAGTTCAAGCCCCTGGCCCCCATCTGTAGGGGAAAAGCTTCACAGGTGGTGAAGCAGGGCTGGAGGTGTCTCTCTGTCTCTTTCTTTCTTTGCCTCCTCCTCCCCTCTCAATTGCTCTCGGTCTCTATCCAATAATAAATAAAATAAAAATGTAATTAAAATTTTTTTAAAGATTATTAAAAAATCCAAACAAAAAATAAGCAAGAAAACTGTTTATAAGACTTGTAAGAACTACAGTGGTTCTCTTTGGGAGGTGGGAGTGTGGGGATACAGAACTATGGTGGCAAGTATGGTGTGGAACTATGGGTTATAATGGTACAATTTTGTAACATACTATTTTTTAATTAATTTACTTATTCATTTAAAAAAAGGAGCCATTAACAAAACAGTAGGACAGGAGGGGTACAACTCCACATAATTGCCACCACCCGATCTCCATATCCCATCCCCTCCCCTGATAGCTTTCCCATTCTCTATCCCTCTGGGAGCATGGACCCAGGGTCATTGTGGGTTGCAGAAGGTAGAAGGTCTGGCTTCTGTAATTGCTTCCCCGCTGAATATGGGCGTTGACTGGTCAATCCATACTCCCAGCCTGCCTCTCTCTCTTTCCCTAGTAGGGTGGGTCTCTGGGGAAGCTGAGCTCCAGGACAGACTGGTGAGGTCGTCTGTCCAGGAAGGTCTGGTCGGCATCATGCTGGCATCCGGAACCTGGTGGCTGAAAAGAGAGTTAACATACAAAGCCAAACAAATTGTTGAACAATTATGGACCTAAAGGGCATACAATGGTGGTGAATCAATTAGATTCTCAAAAAACTGAATATAGAGCTGGATTGATGAGAATTTTTTTATTTCTTTATTTATAAAATGGAAATATTGACAATACTGTAGGATAAGAGGGGTACATTTCCACATAATGCCCACCCCCGGAGCTCCATATCCAATCCCTTCCCTTGAGAGCTTCCCTATTCTTTATCTCTCTGGGAGTATGGACCCAGGATCATTATGGAGTGCAAAAGGTGGAAGGTCTGCCTTCTGTAATTGCTTCTCCATTGAATATGGGCATTGGCAGGTAAATCCTTACTCCCAGCTTGTCTCTCTCTTTCCCTGTTGGGGCAGGGATCTGGGGAGGCAGGGTTCCAAGACACATGCCCAAGGAGTTTGGGCTGGCATCATGATAGCATCTGGAACCTCGTGGCTGAAAAAAAGAGTTAAGATATAAAGCAGAACAAGTTGTTGACTAATCATGAACCTAAAGGCAAGAATATTGCAGATGAAGATCTGAGGTCTTTGTGTTGGAAAAAAGCTAGTATGTCTATTTTAGGTATATTCCAGAGAGCCCAGGACTTTACTAGTTTTTGCCTGAGCCTGACATCTAATATACAGATGGACCCAGGTTATTGTCTGGTGAGATGGTGTCATAGATGGAAAAAGTACTAGAAAGCTGGCTCAGGGAGGAAAGTAGCTCCCAAATATGGGGAAAGTGTATAAATATTGTTCACTGTAACCCCCACCAGTTTGATCTGGGGCCCATAGTTAGCACAAGAGGCTATTTTACAAGGGGTATTGAAGCCAGCCTTATGCTTCTTTCCTCACAGGTATTTTTTTTTCCTAGACTAATTTCAGGTAGAACTGAAGATGTCTACATGAGACACCCCTCCCGCCCCCAGTGCTGGCTGTCCAGCTTTCTCAGATAAATAATTCCTCAGAGCTGAAGCACCAAAAGGCCACTATCAAACTGGAAGTGTTAATCAAGAGGATAATGTGTTAAGACTGTTATCCTCACGGGCCCTAGAGCAGAAAGAGAAGCTGTAAGACCAGTGGTGCCTGTTGGGAAACCCTGAAGGGCAAGGCCATACAATTGTTGGTCAAAAAAGGGAGGAAAGGAAAGGCATGCCCCAGCCTGCTGGGGGCACTGGGAGTTCACAGGGCCGTTTATATGCCATCCCAATTAAAGGCGTTTTGCTCCCTGCCTAGCCTTGTTGTGGTTTTCCCAGACAGAAGTGGCTTTGTTACTGGGTGAGCACTGGGCTCTGGAAGCAGCTGTAAGTGTGTAGACTTCCTGGATGTAGTCTCTCTATTCTGAATGCCTTGCTAGGACCTCTTGGTCCCAAGCCTTTTATCTCCCGTGTTTCATCTGATTCTCATTGAGTATATTCTGTAATTGGCTTTGTCAACTGCCGCTCCCAAGGACTCACTCCCTCTTGATCTTTCACTCTTCAATCCCTTTTATTGTTCTGTCTAAAATGAATATTTTAATTATTTTTGAGTTTAAAAATGCATCAAAGTTCAAAATCGAGTAGTTTAAATTGCTGATCATTAAAAAGGAGTTCCTTGCTTTCCCCCACCTCAACCAAATGCAACCACATCTCTTTGAATGATTGCTTTTCCTTTAATTCACCCCAAATTGTTTTATAATGATATTGTTGCCTCTTAATTTGTCAACTATTGACATTATCTATTGACTTGTTTTATTATGGCTCTTCTCCTTTCATTCAAAACCACATAAAGCTGTAGGTGGGACTTGATAACAAAAATCACCCCATATCATAGGACCAGCAGTGAGTCCCACACGTAGTTGGTTACTATAAATATTCCCAGTTTGATTTGTTGCCCATGATCTTGTGCTGTGTACAGCTCTCGCAAACACTATGTGTATTCTGTTTTACACACTAAGGGAGGTCCACTCTGTCTCTTAGAGGTAAGGCTTATAGAAGCCCCATCCTTCTGGAAGATAATCTGAAATGTGGAAATAAAGAAAAAATGTCTTAGAAACTTCAGTGGTAAACACCTTGTCACAAAGTGGAACTTTCACTCAGGGTTTATCAGATCTCATTTTACACACAAGTTTAGCGAGCATGATTGTTTCACAGTCTTAAGCAAGCTAGATGCAGCAGCGACAAACAATGAGAGGAGGTTGACAGAGGTAGATGGGAATAGTATAAGAAAAGTTCAGCTTGGGAGTCCAGTGGTGGCGCAGCGGGTTAAGCCCACGTGGCGCAAAGCGCAAGGACTGGTGTAAGGATCCCGGTTCGAGCCCCCGGCTCCCCACCTGCAGGGGAGTCGCTTCACAGGCAATGAAGCAGGTCTGCAGGTGTCTGTCTTTCTCTCCCCCGTCTTCCCCTCCCCTCTCCATTTCTCTCTGTCCTATCTAACAACAACATCAATTACAACAACAATAACAACTACAACAATAAAACAATAAGGGTAACAAAAGGGAATAAATAAATATTTTAAAAAAGAAACAACAACAACAAAGTTCAGCTTGACATTTAGGGGAAAATATATATCTCAAAATTAGAACTGCATTATTCTCTAGTGTCAAAACAGATCATTATAATTATGTTTTTGCATCACTCAAAAGACATTCTGACATGTTCCTTTCTCATATTTGAAGTTCTGATACTTGATGCCATCAGATTGTATTATCTAGAAAATATATATACAATACTTCACTCGTAGTGATGCCATGTAAAGTTGATGAAGTTCCAGCTATCTTTTAATTCAGGCAATAGCAGTCCTCTCTGATCAGGGAAAACTCTAGTTTCCTACAGAATATATTTCCTAGAGACTCTACCTAGAGAGTTATAAAAATAAATTTGAATAAAACCAAAGTGATGTGTTTCATTCTGTGTCAATACAACCTACAGCGTGTCTAAAGACACTGTTTTCCATTATTTTCCCTTTCTCCCAAGGTCTTATATAGTAGATAGACCAAAATAATGTATGAAAGTTCAGTATTTGGGGAAGTAACCACAACAGACCTATACTTAGGAAAAAACCGGTGGCTGTATTTTTTATCCTTGTGCTAAAGGATATAAAACTAAAAAGTTAAAATTAAAAAGGAGTTGGTAGGTAGCACCAGAAGAGAAAGTGTCTCTGTTGGACTCAATGGAATTTGGAGAGTTATATCTTCATGGCAGCGCCGAACATAACATTTCCCCATGAGAAATTTTTCTAGTCAAATATCAAGGAAATCTTTGCTTTACCTAAGAAAGACTATTTTTTTTTCTTCTTGTCCACAATAAAAACTATATGTTGTTTTCTTCAGATCATTTTATGAGGGGTTAATGGTTTCCAGGACAGTTGTTGACATATCGCAATGAATCATTTTCCTGTGAGACCACATATTTATTTAGTCCATATCTTTTTCTCTGTCTTGACTATGAACTCCATAGCATTGGAAACACACCTGCTTTTCTGGCCATTATAGGCATTAAACTTATTGCAGTGCCTGGCACCTAATCAATATTTTATAAACATCTACTGAACTAGTGCTATTAAATGATACTTTTTTTTTTCAGTGTGGTCACTAAATTTATGAATTATCCACTACTGTACTAATGGATTAAAGTGTTAATATATGTATTCTATTTTTCCATTTTTATATCTATTTTCCTATTAATTACCCCCAACACATACTTTAACCTCTATTTGATTGTGCTATTGCATTTTTTTGCTATGAGCCATCTTAAATCAGAGGTTGAGCAAGATAGGTATAAAACAATGATATTATAGTTAAAAATAGGTTATCTGATACTTGTAATATTCTAACAAGTCTAATATAAAAGCATTTAGTTTCTCCTAGGTTAAAGCATTGAGATGAGAGTGAAGTTTTTCTTGGATGTCATATCCACATAACTCTAATGACGCTAAGAACAAGCACTCTCCTAAAAACTTACTTGTAAGTACTAACTTATTTAATCTTCACAATAAACCTTAAATGCTAAAAATTTTTCTCAAAAAAGAGGAATCACAAAGATAAAAGTTTTGCTAAAATTAATTCAGTTTCTGACTCACTAATCATAAATGTATCAGTTTCAGATTTGACTCTTTTAAATATATGTATTTTATTGGATAGGACAGAGAGAAACTGAGAGAAGGGGAAGATAGAGAGGAAGAGAGAAGAGACTCCTGCAGACCTGCTTCATTGTTCATAAAGCATCCATTCTGTGGGTAGAGGGGTAGGTGGGTAGAGGGGATTCAAACCTAGGTCCTTGCATAAAGTACTATGTGCGCTTAACCAGGTGTGCCACCAACCACACCCCAAATTTGACTCTTCAAAACACAACACTTAGTAAACACTTAAAGTTTTATTCTCATAGAACACTCCACTGGAAGTTCTTTCAGAACTGGCACAGAAATTCCATATTGCCATCCTTCCACTCAACCTTCATCTATATGTCTTCATGTTGTTCCGATGTTGTTGTTCATGATGGCGGCACCATCGTCATATTTGCTGAACAGATAGGCAGAAAGGAAGGACAAAAAAGAAAAATACTGGCTTTAAAAAGAAAACAATAGCTTTTCCTGGATGCCTTGCATGATGATTTTCACTTATATCTCAATGAGACCACAAGGCAACCCTTTTACCTACCAAGAAAATGTAAGAATTTTGTTTGGTTTTTGAGCAAGATTTATTACCATCCGGATAGAACTGGTCCTATATGTAAGTGACCAGCAGTTTCCCTACTGTTCTTACATGTGAGTGAGTCATACCAAGAAGGAAAGGAAAGGAAAAGAACGTCAGACTTTACAGAAATGATAGAATTGGGTCTGTCTTTATTCCAGTATTATCTTGGTGCAAGATTTTCAGACTTTCTTTGTAGCACAGGTCTAAAACCTGTGTTATTACTTTTCACTCAGTGAGATAATAGTCACGTGTTCTATGTAAATCACTAATAAGTAATAATAACAACAAATTAAGAAAAGATGTTCATGTAAAAAAAAAAGTTTAACAAACTAAGTTTATCTCCTCTATCCAGTCCCTCTTCAGTTACATAAGAGAGTCAAAATTCTTAAAATTTCTGAAAGATTGGAAGAATGGGTTACAGTGGTTGTTATGGATTGCAAAATGATCCACTCTAGCTGACCAATTGCAATCTTAACAGAAGGTAATTTAATAGAGTATGCAAATACAACAAACATTCTTAGAATGGTCAGAACTGTGTATGTGGGGGGAAAGCAGAGAGGTTCATATACAATCTTGGTTGCATTCTGTTTTTTGTTTTAACTTCTGCAAGTTCATTTACTGGATCCACCTTTGTTTCGCATATGAGCAAAACTGTTGTATGCTTTACATTGGGTTCTAGTTCTCCCCCGCCGAGAGAATTGGATCAGTCCTGTTAATTTCGCGGGCCTGCTTGGCCCCGCCCCAAGGAACCCTGAGAGAGGGTTCCCGAGTTCCAGAGACAGAGTGGAAGAGTTCCAGAGTTAGAGGGTTCCAGAGTTACAGAGTAAGAGAGAGTGCTTGCGCCGCCGCAAAGAGACAGCAGAGTTCTGTTTGGTGATTAGTTTGGTTTAGTTTATGAATCGTTGTTCCTGAATAAAGAAATACAGCTTCCCTGCCCAGCCGTTGTCTCCGCGTCTCTGTTACCCGCCTGTGAAGCTATCCCGGCTGGCTGGAGCCTCCGAATTTTAACAACAAATGGCGCCCACGTGGACCTGGCCTGCGCATCTCTCAGATAAGTAAAGACAATTTGGCTACCTATGCACTATGGCCTTCTCTTCCTGTGAAGAGATCTCTAAAGGCCTCTGCTCTTTCTTCACGAGACTGTTTTGCTGTTTCTGGAACATTTATCTCTGGACCACTCTGTGGTTTCCACTCGCTCGGGCGAACTCAGAACAGCCAGCAGGAAGAGCCAGCGGGCGGGAGGCGAGGCGCGGAGCTGCTGTTTCCACCTGGTTAAACAGCCAGCCAGCCGGCTGCGCCCAGACAACCCCGCGCACCGCGCCCGCAGCCCCGCTGCCCCACAGCCCACAGGAGGCTGACGCCAGCACACAAGGGCCCCAAGAGACCGATGCCAGCACGCTGGAGCCCGATGCCAACACGCTGGAGCCGATGCCAGCACGCAGGCCAGCCCACAGGAGCCGGCTCTCCACCGCGTGGCACAGGGCACTGGACGCGTGATCCCTCCACGCTGCTCGGCCACTGCAAGCAGGGCAGCAGACATGGCAGGGCCATGGGGCAGGGCCGTGGCGGCCTATCATGGCCGCCACCCCTGGGCACCTAGGCCCACACCTTCTACAAAACTGGCCTGCCTGCCCTCTTGCTATAAATTCTGGAACGATCCTGGACCTCCCGGACCCCCGGGCTCCCTGCCGAAACTGGGCACACGAGATCTCCAGCTGCCAGTCCGGTCTGAAGGCAGACAAGCTGGAGTACGCAGAGATTTGTGCAGAGATTGCAACCTGCAATTCCTAGAAGTGAAGCTGCGCGAGAAGCCACCTCTGGATGGTGAACCCCCCCCCCCAACAACTAAGACAGTACAGATTTAAATTCGTGTTTAAAATGACATGTCTTCATAACAAAGGTTTCTCTCCTTGTGTATTAATGACCATGTTTATGTGTATGTTTAAAGTTTGGTAAACAGTAACTTTAAGGCTAAATTCTTACTAGTCAAAGTTAAATGAAAAAGGTTTTCAACGTAATTCTCATAAAGATAAAATTAACTTACATTTAAAGTCTGAGGTAAAAATTAGTTAACAATCAATATATTTTAACTAAGTTGGTCTAAACAAAAGGTCAAATAGACTTGTTGATATGTAAAACACTCCATTACCTTCTCTATTAGAAATGGTAGATCGCACAATGGCTATGCTAATTATTCTCATGCCTGAGGTTTCCTTTCCTGACTCCATCTTGAATGGGTGTAACAAAAGGTTAAAAGACGTTGTTGCTATGTAAAAGTCTCAGATTCCTTCTCTATTAGAAATATGCTAATAACAAGTTTTGTTTCATAGTAAGTAAATTGCAGCCAGCTGCCTTTGGGACTCTAGGCCGTTCCCCGCCCCCATGCAAATGCCCATCGAGGCAAGTAGCCTCCCAGAGGCAAAAAATGTTTTTTTTTAAGCTGATAAAGTTTAGCCCACAGAGGCAGATATGGCCCCCTCAGGCCTTCCCTTAGCAGCACACTGGTTCTTGTTACTTGCTTGCATGTTTCTCCATGTTTGTGCCAGTTTCTTTTTATAAAAATGCCTGTATGATATATGTTTCTGTTCACCCCACACCCTTGATACTATAGTCATTTAGTTAAAAAGAAAAGGGGGAATTGTCGTATGCTTTACATTGGTTTGTTCTAGCCCTTCCCCACCAAGAGAATTAGATCAGTCCAGTTAGTTTCGTGGGCCTGCTTGGCCCCGCCCCGAAGGAACCCCGCCAGAGTTGGAGAGAGGGTTCCTGAGTTCCAGAGAGAGAGTTAGAGAGTTACACAGTTGGAGAGCTGAAGAGTTGCAGAGTGCCAGAGTTTCAGAGTTCGAGAGTAAGAGAGGGTTCCAGAGTTCGAGAGTTAGAGAGAGTGCTTGCGCCGCCACAAAGAGACAGCAGAGTTCTTTTTGGTGATTAGTTTGGTTTAGTTTATGAATCGTTGTTCCTGAATAAAGAAATACAGCTTCCCTGCCTAGCCGTTGTCTCCGCGTCTCTGTTACCCTCCCGTGAAGCTATCCTGGCCGGCTAGAGTCTACGAATTTTAACAACACAAAACCATTCAGCAGTTTTTCTTGACCTTTTATTTCACTTAGTATAATCTCCAATTCCCTCCATTTCTTCCAAAATAAAATAAATTGCATCCTTTTTGATTGCAGGGAAGTGTTCCACTGAATACATATCCCATGACTCCTCTCTCCCTCTCTCTCTCTCTCTCTCTCTCTCTCTGCGTGTGTCTGTCCTCTCTGTCTGTCTCTGTCCCTGTCTCTCTCTCTCTTTCCCCCCATGACTTCATCCACTCAACTGTAATCGGGCACTTGGGTTGTTTCCATACTTTGGTTATTATAAATAGTGCAGCCTTGAACATAAGGGTGTTAATCTGAAAAGATTAGTGCTCCCAAGCCTTTGGCAAATGTGCGTAGGATTGCCATTCTTGAATTATAGGGTATTCCTATGTTTACTTAAGTACTCTCCAAATTTTTGTTATAGGAGCTGCACCAGTTTGCATATCCATCAACAGTGGACCAGAATTCCTTTCCATATCCTTAGAAGTATTTTTCCTTTTTGGTTTTGTTAGTGTAGGCCATTCTCACAACTCACTGTGACCATAGTTTTCATTTCTCTAATGATAAGCCAAAGTGATTCTGAGAGAGAAGAAAATAAGTGGAAGCAATACACTCCCTGATTTCCCATTATACTACAGAGCAATAGCAACTAAAGCAGTGTGGAATTGGAACAAAATGTTTTAATTTCTGTATGTATGGTTGGTTTTTTACAGGAAAATGATTTAAAGGAGAATTCAAGTTTTCTACTTTCTCTCTCTCTCTCTCTCTCTCTCTCTCTCTCTCTCAGGTAACCACACTACTCCTGGAGGCATTTTTTTTTTTCCATTTTATTGGGTAAGACCGAGAGACATTGAAAGAGGAGGCGAGAGAAACAGACACCTGAGGCCTGCTTTGCAGCTTGTAAAGTGTCTCCCCTGCAGGTGGGGACCCAGGGGATCAAACCCGGATAATTGAGCTGGTCCTTGCACTTAGTACTAAGTGTGCTTGGCAGAGTGTACTATCACCTAGCCCCCAAGGTTTCCTTTTCTGTTTATTTTTAAGGAATGTTTTCTTTTATTGTTATTATTATCTTTGTGTGATAGGGACAACCAGAAGTTGAGAGGAAGAAGAAGATAAGGAGAGAGACAAAGAGACACCCGCAGCATAGCTTCACCACTTGTGAAGCTTTCCTACTGCAGGTTAGGACAGGTTAAGGCTTGAACCCAGGTCCTTGCTCTCAACCAGTGTGTCACCCCCTGAGCCTCCTAAGGTTTCCACTTTCTGTGAGCCAATAGTTTCTGTTCTTTCATCAGGCCCCTGTCAGGAATACTTTCCCTTCATTTTCTGCCTTGTTTGAAGACTACAATAACAATATATTTCCTAATATCTTTATTCACCTCCCCTTCCACATCATCTTAGTGAATTCACTGCATCATTTTTAATCCTTTTACTAGGGGGTGAATTGTCTGTAATATAGTTGTTGACATATAGTTCAAATGTCTTATCTCACCATAATAGGTTTCTTTAAAAGATAATAATAATAAAGCGTCACCTCGAATTGAGAAGGTGAAATGGGACTATTGCACCTGAGAAAATGATATTTTAATTAGGTTTAATTCCAATTATCTTAAACATAAATAGCTTCACAGGACTGGTGGCTTCCACAGTTGACACATAAATAGAGTGAAGAGTCTAGTCTGCCTGGTCTGATCTCCTGATCTTACTTTTTTTTTTCCACAGTTCTTGTACTTTCGTGCATCTATGTTTTTACATATTGCACCCTTTACCTAGAAGACCTTTCTTATATTTTTAACTTGATTAACTTCAGTTCACTTTTAAAAAACTGTATCAAATTCACTGCCTATCAAAACTTTTTCTGACATCACAAACAGATTCACCATTTTTTGTGTGTTCGTTAGTTTGTATTTATAGTAGCTATACCACATTATGTCTTTATGCTCCATTTTAACTACTTGTCCCCTAACAAGTTACAATCAAATGTGAAACAGTCCTTAGATCAAATATCTCAGACTCATTTAAATTTGAAGGATGAATAAATGAATACATTAAAATCCACAGTGCAAGCTTTGATTAATAAATGAATACCTATCAGAGGGTTGCCTGGTATCAGCAGTTCCATGATTTTTGGTCATCTTTAATAATCTTCAATAACTGGAACAATGCCTATAAACGCTATCTGAAACAAGTTACTTTAAAATGGGTTGGACAAAAATTTATGCAAGTCATTTTGACTTTACAATCTCGAGTCTCTATGTCTACACTAAATCCAGATTATCAGACGACATATTTCTAACATTTAACTTCCCCCCAGAAATGTTAAGAATGACAATATAGTGCCTTCATTTTTGCTTGCTGTAGCTATAATTACTTTTATCTTTTTGGATAAAGACAGACAGAAATTGAGAAGGAAGATGGAGATATAGAGAAACCAGCAACACCGTTCCACTGCTGCTGTGGCTTCCCCCCTGCAGATGGAGACTGGAGGCTTCAGCCCAGGTCCTTGTACACTGTAACGTGTACACTCAACTTGGTGTGCCACTGCTCAACCAAAACTTGCTGTACCTATAAAAAGTACTTGTATGCAAACTAAATTTTCTCTTTTTTTAAGTGAATATTTATTTGAGATAAAATTGTTTTACAAGGCTGGTTACGTTTTAGGGGTACGCTTTCACACCTCTTCAAAATATGTGTTACTGTAAGTAAGGAAGTGAAAGACAACTACCAGATGGTTTCAGTCATATGTGGACTATAGAGAATTGAAACACATGAAATTGAAGGGGTGGAGGGAGAGAGAAGAAAGAAACCAGTCCATCTCTAAGATCTTGGGAGAGCTATTGTGGTTATCAGTTGGGGGCTGGGGGTAAAAGGAAGACAAAGTTAGCTTGAGTAGTGGGGTGGTATGAAACTATACCCTATTATCTGATAATCTTGTAAAGAATTATCAAATCACTAATCAAAATTTAAAAATAACCATGTGAACAGTACAGAGCATGTACTAAATGGTGTGGAGTATACAGAAGGCAAACAGATTCAGTAAGCAACCACTGGAATTCTAAGTTCAGATTCCACATTCCTGACCCCTTACATCCTTTCAGTCACTGGCAGGTAGTTATTGTGAGTTAATTCATTTAACAGATGACTAAGAGGCACAAAAAAGAGTTTGTTTAAGCTCAGATATCAAATAGTGAAACTACAAATTGAACTCTGATCAGTTTGATGCCAAAGGGCGTGTTTCCCCTATTACTGATCCATTTACTACCTGTCTCTGTTTCAGGGACTCCCAAGTCATGCAGAGTTTACAAGTCCTATGTCCAAATATTATAAAAGGAGACTGTCCCTTACGTATAGTTGAGACCTTGAAAGGAAGTAATAGGTAGAAACTACCTCTTCCAAGGACACTGGAGGAATGTTTTCACCAAGAGAACAGTGCAATATTGGCCAAGCCCTGTGTGAGGTTTTCACAGAAGTTCTGCAAGATGGCAACAAAGAGGTATCGAACAAGAATAAGAGAGCAGAGCTACTGAGAGCTAACCATGAGACTAAGACTGAGAAATGGTATCTGTGAGTTGCCTAGAAGGAATATGTGGAACTCTGATAAGGTTGTCTTGAACCGTATCATGGGAAGGGTTAAGGTTTTCCTATGAATCATTTAGGATTAGAAGGAGAACACAGTCAAAATCATGCTTCAGATTATTTACTTGGAGACATTTGGTCTAGTTGGTATTTTCCCTCCCTTTTAGTGTTGTAAGGGAATTTGATCTTTGAGGAGCAAATAATGACCATTAGGAAATGTCAGTTTTTTTGTTTTATTATTATTATTATTATTATTATTATTTATTATTATTTTCTTCTTTTTAGAATGTGGATTTCCTTAGCCTGACATTGTAAGCCTGAACATTTAGGAAGCCACTATCTGACCCTCACATTCTAGTTTTTCATTATAGACCAATGTTTCTTTCTTATTTATCAGAGTATTTCAATGCCCGCAAATATGGATTGGTTGTTAAGATATTGCAGTCAGTTCAACTTGGCTAATCAAGAATATGAACATTGATGAAACGGTGAGTCCATCAGTTTGGCATCTCAGAGACTGTGTCATTGTAACCTCACCAATTACTGAGATTAGTTCAAATGGCCTGGAGTTTTAGAATGGAAAACTTGACTAGTTGGACAAAACCAACTGAGATTTAATTTGGAAGCAGAAAAGATATGCACAAACATAAAGTGCTAGGGAGATGAGTATGACTTGCTTTCTTTTTCTATTGCTGTAGTTCTTCAGCGCTACCTGACAATCAATTCAGTTTAATATAACCCCTTGGGAAACACGCAGTCTTTCTGAGCAAAAACCATACAACGTTAAAAATAAAAGAAACATCTGGAAGAGGAAAGACAGGTATGCTTCTAGAAGGAACCTCTGACTTGAACTCTGAATTAAACACTTGGTATCACCCCATCTATTAATAATATTTTACTGCCAGCATAAAGAACTACAACTTAGGCACATGTGGAACATTCCTCACGATGTATCCCTAAGACTATTAGAAGTGCTAAAAATTAAAGGCAGTAGAAGGTATAATTATCAGTCTGATAAAGATACTGGAAGCAGAACAGGTGACTAGGTCCTCTCCATCCCCTCTATCACCACTCCCAGCCTGAGACCTCACAGCACATCACATCTGGATCCTTTTGCTTTATCCTCCTCCTTGTCCTACTCTTTTTCTCCTCTCTCTCTCTCCCTCTCTCTCTCTCTCCCTCCCTCCCTTCCTCCCTCCCTCCCTCATAGTTTGTCCTGCATGTAGTAAGTAAACTTGCAGACTTAACACAGAACTTAACACTTTCACAGTTTATTCTCTGAGCTTCTACTAAAAGTTTCTTACTAATAAAAAGCTCGAGAATTATAATAAAGAAGCTTGAGGAGCACTACTGGATGCTGTACCAAACTTACATTCAAGCTTATCATCAGGTCCACTAGCTTCCCCAGCCTCATTTCCAAACCACTCTCCTGCCCACCTATTCGCAACACATTTATTCTTTTTAAACTATCTCCAGGTGACAAAGAACTAACTCCTCCTTCTCTGAAGTCCCTTTTAAGAACATTTCTTTTGTCTCGTAGCCATGGCTTGCCTGCAGTTCATTTCAATTTTGTTTTTAATTTTGCATGTCTTGTCTTCCTAAGTAAATGAGAAGTTTGAGGTGAGGTAAGTGTTTTTTTCCAGGGGAAGCTTAAATTGTCTCCAAATTGAAATACTTTGGTAAACTAACAAAACTGTATGCCGTTATTTGTACTTTGAGTCCATTAAAGATGCAACTTTCCCGTAAATTCTCAAAAGAATTTCATGCATATGTGCTCATGAGCCTTTCCCAGTGAATAAAACTGTACCGTGGGATTTTTGACTACCAAGAGACCAAGAGTGTTTGTTGTTCAATAAAAAGATATTTCAAAAAAAAAAAAGATACTTCAAGGTAGAAGGCTAGCATCTAAAAATCAGCATTATTTTTTTTTCAAATTTGAAATTCCAAAACACAAATTTTTATTTGTTTATTAGTAATTTAAGATTATCTTTCAAAATTATGAGATTACAGGAATATTTTCTTTTTTTTTTTTACTTTTTTCTTTATTGAGGGCTTAACCGTTTACAGTCAATAGTACAAAGTGTAGGAACAATCCCCCCCCCCAGATCCTCCTCCTCCTCCATCATGTTCCGGGATTCAGGAGTATTTTCATACCTACACTTGGTACATGTAAATCACCCCAGGCCTTAAATGGGTTTAAAGGAACTGGGAGGGGCTTGTTGGTGGCACACTGGGTTAAGCACACATAGCACCCTCAAGGACCCATGCGGTAGGATCCAGTTCTAGCCACCACCCCCATCCCCATGCCAGCTCCCTCCCACCCCCATGAAAGCTTCCCACCTGCAGGGCTGTCGCTTCACAAGTGATGAAACAGGTCTGCCTCTCTATCTCCCCTTCTCTCTCAATTTCTCTCTGTCCTATCCAATACAATGGCCACTAAGAGCAGTGGATTTGTCTTAGTGCTGGCACTGAGCCCCAGTGGTAACCCTGGGGGTGTGGGGGGAAGAACCTGGAGAAGATATTGGCAAATAGACAATTCTTTAAAGAAGACATCCAGATGGCCCACAGAATTGAAAAAGTGCTCCACACAACTTATCACTAGAAAAATGCAAGTCAAGACCCAAGACCATGAGCTACCACCTCACACCTGTGAGAATGGCCTACCTCAACAAAATAGGACATGGTAATTGCTGACAGGATGTGGAGAGAAAAGAACTTTGTTACACTGTTGCTAAGAATGCGAACAGATGAAGTCTATGCAAAACAGTTTGAAGACTACTGAAACAAATAAACATAGAAACACCTTATGATACCAGTCCTTGACATATAAACATATTTTAAATAAGCCCAAAAAAGTCTGTCATCTAGCATCAGCACTGTTATCACTCCTTGATAATCTTTAGAAGAAACATTGCAGGGAGTTGGGAGGTAGCGCAGCAGGTTAAGCACATGGCACAAGGACCAGCTTAAGGATCCTGGTTAGAGCCCCCCCTCCAAAACCTTCAGGGGAGTAGCTTCACAGGTGGTGAAGCAGGTCTGCAGGTGTCTTTCTCTCCCACCTCTGTCTTCCCCTTCTCTCTCCATTTCTCTCTGTCCTAACAACAACAGCATCAATAACAACAACAATAACTACTACAACAATAAAAAAAACAAGGGCAACAAAAGGAAAAATAAATAAACATTTTTTTAAATTTTTTATTTAAGAAAGGATTAATGAACAAAAACATAAGGTAGGAGGGGTACAACTCCACACAATTCCCACCATCCAATCCCCATAGCCCACCCCCTCCCATGGTAGCTTCCCCATTCTCTAGCCCTCTGGGAGCATGGACCCAGGGTCGTTGAGGGTTGCAGAAGGCAGAAGGTCTGGCTTCTGTAATTGCTTCCCCGCTGAACATGGGCGTTGACTGGTCGGTCCATACTCCCAGTCTGCCTCTCTCTTTCCCTAGTAAGGTGTGTCTCTGGGGAAGCTGAGCTCCAGGACACATTGGTGGGGTCTTCAATCCAGGGAAGCCTGGCCAGCATCCTGGTGGCATCTGGAATCTGGTGATTGAAAAGAGAGTTAACATATGAAGCCAAACAATTTGTTGAGCAATCATGGATCCCAAGCTTGGAATAGTGGAGAGGAAGTGTTAGGGAGGTACTCACTGCAAACTCTAGTGTACTTCTGCTTTCAGGTATATATTTTGCAGTAGTTTATGGATACGTGTGCACATAAGCTCTCTCTCACAGAAACTGGTGTATATCTAGGTTATGGGACTTTGTTAGAAAGTGAACTACCTGAGATGAAATTAGAGTGTACTATAAAAGGAAAGGTCTCACCCGAGTAATGAAGCTGAAGGGTTGTCATTCCACACGTGAAGTCTCTGGATACAGTCTGAGGTGAAGCATGTTGAGATGGCAATCGTTGCGTTATAAATAAACATTTTTAAAATTTAAAAAATAAGAAGAAGAAGAAATACTGAATACAGTTGGCTAAGAGATATACTGGCAAAAACTACCCACTGAAGGACAACTGTTGTCTCTATGACAATTTTTATTAGAATCACCAAGTAAGTAAATGCCGTAAAACTCAGTTTGCTTAGACCACACTAAAATCCTAGGTCTATTTCATCCCTAATTTGAGGCCAGACCACAGAAGCCTACTATCGGTTTGGATACAACAAATGACACTCAAGACATTAACAACTAGGAGGATTTCTAAACTTGTCAGGTAAAGAAGGAGCTACAAAAGCTGGAAAGACAGGCTCAGTTAATAATGACCTTTTTGGTCGCTGCCAGGCCACCTGGGGCCCTAGTCAGGGAATCCTTGGATTCCCTCATAGATTCAATCGGCCTAGACCTCTAATATCTCCCTCTCTCCACCATCACTGGTCACTTCTGTCAGAAATATCATAAGCCCTCTTGTGGGTTTCTTCAGGACCATACCCTCATTATGGACTAGCAATGGTAAGGGAGGTTGGGTCATCCAACTCTGCCTCTGGAGGAAAACTGGTCATTAAATGAATTAGCCTAGAATGTTCCCAGCTGTGATCATAGACTGTAAACACAGACTGATAGGGACTCAGAAGTTATACAGGTTACTGTGTTAAATATGAATAGATATGGGCCCTGGGGCAGACTGATGTGGTAAATAATTCATTGCATTTATATGTTTTATTCAAGTTTGGAAGCTACTCTTCTCTCTCTATTCCTATTCTCAACTCTGACACCATCTTCTCAGAATTTTTTTTTTTTTAGTCCACCTGCAGATTAGCTATAAATCTCGGGCAAAAATTACCAGAGTCATGCTTCCCTAAGAACATACCTAAAATAGACTTCTTAGCTTCTATGACCCTAAAATCCCTATTCACATCTGCTCTGTTTCTACTTTTTGATTCTAGTTCATTAACCATTTTGCTCTGCTTTATATATCTTACTGCCTTTCAGCCACCAAGTTACAGATGCTACTATCATTCCATCCTGACTTCCCTGGGCAGACAACCTCACCAATGTCTCACCTCTCCAGAGCCCTACCCCACTAGGGAAGATAGAAATCTGTTGAGAGTGTGGATTGACCTGCTAATACCCATGTTCAGCAGAGAAGTAATTACTGAAGCCAGACGTTCCATCATCTGCACCCCAAAAATAATTTAGTCCATACTCCCAGAGGGGGAGAAATGTTAAGAGAAGATGACCAGTGGACTCTAAGCTCCAATTGCATCAGAAGAGGGAAAGGGGGGGGGGATAAAAAGAACACTCAGAAGTAGCAGGTGTGGCTTAGAAAGGAAAAGAAGGCAGGTTGATAAAAAAAATGGCAGATAGATAGATAGATAGATAGTTATAGAAATAATAGTCATCTCATACCTGTGACCTTGGGAAAACTACTGCAGTTTCAGATGGAGGGAATGAGGGCACAGAACTCTGGTGGTGGGAAAAGTGTGGAATTATACCACTGTTGTCTTATCATTTTATAAATCAATATTAAATCACTAATAAAAAATTTAAATCTGTAACTATTGCATTATTGGTCTATTGTCCTATATACTGCAACTTTAAAAGAAACTGTTCACATGACATGAAGACCAAAAATAAATAACAATTCCCACCAGACCTCTAACAAAAACATAGTCAAAGACGTAAATTTCATAAACAAGAAACTTAGTTCCCCAACACAGAATTATAGAGACACAATTTGCATTTTATGGACTAAAAGTATATAATACTAAAGCCAAACTAAACATTTTTTAGACTACTTTTACCTTCAGAGGTAACAAATTATTGATTTTTCTGCCAACAGAAAGACTTATAAAACCTGCAAGATTCCGATTTAACAGAAAGCAAATCAGTATTATCGGACATTAATGATTTTTTAGTCTTTGAGATGGATTTTATAGTGAACAACAATGATTCTGTCTTACATTGAATCATGTAGAAAGGAGGAATTTTGAAATTGGCATTTCCCACACAATTTATTACCTACAAGCAAAGGCAAACATTGGTTTCCCCTGGTAGCTCTCAACTTTACCTTCAACTACTTCTGAGAAGAGCAGAAATCCCTTAACAAAGTATGTGTATAAAATGAGAACTCTGCTGTAGGGAAAAAATTCTTTAGATTCTTCTCACAACCACTTTCTTCTTGACACTGGGGATATGCTTTCATCAAAAGCATATGTTCATATGCTTCCTAATGATCTACTTGATGCATTATGGGCATCCCTGAATTGTTATTTTTAGCAGACATGTAGATAGATGGTTTATTCTGATTATGAATATAGAGATAACACATTACCCATTAATTAATTTCTCCCTTCTCTATGTTCCCATGGCCAGGGGTGTCTCTGTTCTGACATGAGTAATAAAAGTTGCCTTATATGCAGAAGGAAATAGGGTAAGGAAGGAGAGAGGGGACAGAGAGAGAGAGAGGAAAACGAGAAGGAGAAAAAAAAGGAGTGGGAGAAGAAAAAGGGAGGAAGGTGGAAATGGAAAAAAGTTTCAGTCTTATTATATTGCAACCTTCCACACTGAGGATAATAAAGATAAACCTCCCATTCCTGACAGGTTCCCACTAATAGTTTGTATGCCTACATTAAATGACTGTTTGCAAATACTAGCTTCCCCTGGTTCTTTAATCAGACTTAGTTTTAGCAAGCGCTCATGTTCCTCAAGGAAGAAAAAAAACTTAGAAAAATGAATCAGAGGTAGTAGTGCACCTAGTTGAGCACATACATTACAGTACTCAAGGACACAGGTTCAAGCCCCCAGTCCTCCCCACCTGTGGGGACCAAGGTGAGGGAGGCAGCTTTACTAGTGCTTTACAAGTGTCTCTCTTTCTGTCCCTCTCTCTTTCCCCTTTTCCTCTCAAGTTCTCTCTGTCTTAATCTAAAATAAATAAATAATAATAAATACCAAATATTTCTTTTCAACTAAACAGAAAAACCATACTCAGATCTCCTTAAACAACCTCTTGGCCTCCAACTCCTCTGCCTAGGGGAAGGCAATTACTGAGTACCTAACAAACCAGAGGAAAAATGCTTTCAGTTTAGTATCCCAAGTGGGAACGTTTGTATCCAATTTTTCCATTACTATTACTGGGGAAGCAAAAGCCTCAACAATCCTGGGCTTACTGCATCAGACTATCTAAAATGGGAAAACAGAAATCAAAGTCCTTAGCAAACCATATCCCTTCCTTTGTCCACTGACATTCAACATGGCCATGCAAAGGTGTATGGCGGGAATCTGCACAGATAGTCTCACTTATACATGAGAATAACCTTCCCTCTAAAATATTCAAAACCCATTAATGTTATCAACTGTTTATTCCAGTGCTTGGCTTTGTAGAAGAAACTGGGGACCCAAAGTTTTAGACTGTCTAAAAAACTGTACTCATTAAGCCAAATGTTAATCATGGATCAGGGGTTGAACATTATACAACTCATTAAGCTTTTGTATATTCCTGGAAGACTGTGGATTGTATAAAAATACAAATTATCTAGTGGTTAAAATAATTGACTATAATGAACAGTGAAATTAATTATGAATGACCACATTGCTTCCCCAGTAAACCTAAGTCATTAGTGAATGTAGTGGGTTCGGTAAAAATAAGATGCATTTTGGCTTCTACAAAGTACTCCACTTTCATCTGCTATAGTTCCAGGATCTCTTTGCTATCACAGAGGCAATATATGTAAGGTCCCTGATGGTCTGTCAGAAGAAGACTGACTGTAAATCCCTGCTCAGAGTCTATTACGAGATTCTGTATTTACTACAAGTCAGGAAGAAAACTTCATTTTTAGTTAAATGAACTCTCCTTACCACCAAGATTTCTTCCAAGTACTTGCTCACTAAACTAGTATTCACACCACTGTGCTCTGTAAAACACCAACTCTGATAGCTGTGTCAGGGAGGTGGAAGGAGAGAGGGAGATAGAACGTCTAGAGTGAATGCTTTTGAAAGAAATGCCACGTTTTCAGACCTTCTTAAAAATATTTTAGTATCTGAAAATGATGGACGTTTTTAATCTGAGACTTGTGATATCTTCAAAAGACGCACTAATGCACATGAAAAAAATGTTATTATCTTTATTTATTGGATAGAGACTACCAGAAATCAAGAGGAAACAGGGAGGTAGAAAGAGAAAGAAACAGAAAGGCACCTGCAGCACTGTTTCACCATTCTTAAGGCTTTCCCCTTGCAGGTAGGGACAGGGGCTTGAGCCTGGGTCCCTGTGCATTGTAACACATGTGCTCAACCAGGTATGCCACCATCTGGTCCATTAGGCCCTTTTATTTTAAAGAATCACAATGTCAGTTGGAATATTTAAGTTTCTGGGAATCCAGTAGGCTGGAAAGTCACAACTGTATGTTAATGTCCTCTGTTGCTAGCAGTTGGACTAACTGTGCTTACTCTGGGGAGAAAGGGAGTTGTAAGCAATATATGAAGTGATTTTCAAAATAGGTGGAAGACTAGATCAAGCCAGCTGTGTCAGGCACAGAAAAACACAAAACAATTTGCTAAGGTGCCACCATGTCCACTGTGAATCATTCTTCTCTCTTTCTTTGTACATTGTCTCTGATGGCTGTATTTGAACAGATAAGCCCTGGTTGGCAGGCTATACCCAGAAGGGACAGAGGAAATTATCATACACCCTCATATTACTTGCACAAGACAGTGAAGACCTTCTCTCCATAATACACATGTTGGAAACTTCCCTCCTCCTGGGCTTTGTTATTCAGTAATACCTTTTCAATTCAACTTTGCTTCATCTCACATTTCGGGGAAATTATTTTACTGCCATGTTTCATTTAACAGCTGTGGACTGGGGAACACCCTTACAGAAATTGGGTGAACAGTAGCAAATGGGGACATGACTAACCTATATCTGAGGTGTGTTATTAATATGTATGATACACAAATAGTATAACTCATGGGATGCATTGGATCGACCTTCTCGTGGTGCATCCCGTGAGTACCCATTCATTGGGGAAACTGACGATCCTTCCTAGCCGACTGAATCCACATGGATCCCAGTCACTTTCAAAGCCAGCAACAAGCAGCTCCTGAAAGCTTTCAACCTGACCTGTTGACTGGCTACGGAAGAAGGGCAAACGCTAGAAGAAGAAGTATAACTCATCATTAATATGGCTAACGTTGGAAGCATATCAGGCTATCATTTATGTTTACAATCAGCATTCTACTTAAGTCATCTCTGAGAAGGTAGAGGCTCTGAAGCAAGTCCCTCTGAGAGACTCTTCTCTCCTCCAATTTTTTAAAATCTATATGAACTTGAATTAAGATTAATCTAGTGAGAATCCTCACTGGGGAGAGATTAGCAAGAGAGTAATCTGCCCTCTCCCCACATTTTAAAATAAGTCCAAAAGTCCTTTTCTTCATGTTTGGGAGCTACTCTCTGCCCTAATACAGCTTTCCGGTCCTATTGCCAACTCTGATATCTTCCTAGACAATAGTTTTAGTCCACTTGCATATTAGCTATCAGGCTCAGCAAACAATTACTAAAGTCATGGGTCCTTTGTTACATGCCTAAAATAGACTTCCTAACTTCTATACACCCTAAAATCCCTATTCCTATCTGCTCTGTTCCTACCTTTTGATTTCATTCATTAAAGAATTTTTCCTGCTTTGTAACTTACTACTTTTCATCCACCAAGTTGCAAATGCTACTATAATTCCATTCTGACTTCCCTGGGCAGACAACCTCACCAATGTGTCCTGAAACTTCACCTCTCCAAAGCCCTACCCCACTAGGGAAAGACAGTAACAAGCTGGGGGCGTGGATCCACCTGTCAACACCCATGTTCAGCAGAAAAAAGCAATTACAGAAGCCAGACCTTCCACCTCTGCAGCTCATAAAGAATTTTGTTCCATATTCCCAGAGAGAGGTGAAGAATAGGGAAGCTTCCAATGGAGGGGATGGGACACCAAACTCTGGTGGTGGGAACTGTATAAAGTTGTACCCCCTGTTGTCTTACAATCTTGTTAATCATTATTAAATCACTAATAAAATTTTTAAAAACTACAAAAACCTTAGTAACTGTGTGTGTGTGTGTGTGTGTGTGTGTGTGTGTGTGTGTGTGTGTGTGTGTATGTGTGTGTGTGTGTGTGTGGCGGGGGGCTGATGTTTCTCTCTCCACGGATACAATTACAATAGTCTGTAGAGGACTTTTATATTTCACACCAAGCTTCCAGTCATCTAACCTCTTTGATAGGAGAAGTCATAGACTGATAAGAGCCTGGGATCATCTGAACCGCAACTCAGAGACAGCAGGCTGCCTCCCTGAGCCATAGCCAAGAAGTGTCTCTCATTATGAAGTGGCACTAACAGCAAAACTACATGTCAGACCTTACATGATGCTAACCAAGGGAAAGACACTACTCCCTGTTGTATTAAGGCTTCTGTTGTTTGTCTTTCCAGCTTTCCCACACTTAGGAGTCCGGAGTATTCACAGTCAAATTGATCCCCAGAGAATAAATGAGCTCAATGCAGGGGAAATGAAGACCAGTAAGGATGCAGCTGGCCCACACATGACAGAGAGAGCAATAAAACCAAGTTTCACATGCTTGGATCTTGGTGGGAGTCAGCTAGCTGCTCACAGTCATAGGAGGAGAGAAGTTCCAGTATATTTGTCCAAGTCTTAGCAGTGTTCAAGTGAAGTATGGGTTATGAAAACCTCTGGCTGCTTCTCCCTCTGTCTAATCCACATCTGGCACTACAGGTCTGAACTTTGTAGGTCTATCTGTGCTCAGCTTAGCAAGTGCCTGACCTGGCAGTATGTAAGCTATTTTTACCGACTTTATTCCTGGATCACATCATCCATGGCCATCCAGTGGACTCGCGCTTTAACACTGAATCTGATTTGTCAGTCGACTGTTGTCAACTAATTGCTATTTCCACTCCAGTTTTCCAGTTACACAAGACAGAAACCCTTCATCCCAGATCCCGTGGATAAGCCCTTGTTTCCTGTGTCTTCTTATTAGCTTTAATTTACCTCTCACTCAGATAGACTGGATTTGGTTATACCTAATATAAAGCCCAGAATAAAGTGACTAACAGCCAAAATGTTTGGGGTTTTTTTTGTGTAGAAGAAGCCTTAAAGTCAGGCAGCAACACCCCTCAATAGTCCCTGCAGCTCCACCCATGCCCTCCACATTTCAAGCAGTGTTAATTCTTCTTTCAGTCACCAGGTTCCAGATGCTACCATGATGCCAGCTGGACTTCCCTGGGCAGACAACCTCATCAGTGTGTCCTGGAGCTCCGCTTCCCCAGAGCCTTGCCCCACTAGGGAAACAGAGACAGGCTGGGAATTTGGATTGACCTGCCAATGCCCATGTTCAGCGGGGAAGCTATTACAGAAGCCAGACCTTCCACCTTCTGCAACCCACAATGACCCTGGGTCCATACTCCCAGAGGGATAAAGAATAGGAAAGCTATCAGGGGAGGGGATGGGATATGGAGTTCTGGTAGTGGGAATTATGTGGAGTTGTACCTCTCTTATCCTATGGTGTTTGTCAATGCTACCTTTTTATAAATAAAATATAAAACTATATAAATTTTTTAAAAGGAAGGAAGGAGGAAAGAAGACACAAGGAACTTTATAGTTCTTTCAAGGAAACTCAAGAATTTCTTCTTTTAAGTCTTTTTGGAAACTTGAGAAATTCTTTATTATTTCCATTTGATGCCAATAGCTAGTACTTAGATACATGACCATATGTATTGAGTAGTTTCATGGAGAGTGGGGATACAACCCTTCTGCTGTGCACATTGGCCCCTGCACGAGAATGGTCCTACTTAGGCGTTCAGCTGGGATGAAGCTCATGTTAATGGGGGCACTCTATGGCTGATTTAGTGACTTCAGTCACCAGAATTTCAGGTTTCTTATTTGTTTTTTTTAAGAAATAAAATTTTTATTAGTGATTTAATATTGATTTACAAGATCATAAGATAATAGAAATATAATTCTATATTGTTCCCACCACTTGAGCTCTATATCCCTACCACCTCCTTTGGAACCACAGTAGTCCTCCCAAGGTTATAGATATGGACTGACTTTATAACTATATATATATGCTGATTCAATAATGATCAGCAAGACCAGAAAATAAGAGGGGTACAGTTCCACACAATTCCCACTACCAGAGTTCTGTATCCCACCCCCTCCATTGGAAGCTTCCTTATTCTTTATCCTTCTAGGAACATGGACCCAGGGTCATTATGGGGTGCAGAAGTTGGAAGTTCTGGCTTCTGTAATTGCTTCTCTACTGGACATGGGCATTGGCAGGTCAATCTATACTCCCAGCCTGTTTCTGTTTCCCTAGTGGGGCAGGGCTCTGGAGAGGTGGGGTTGCAGGACACATCGGTGAGATCGTCTGCCCAGGGACATCGAGTTGTTTTGCCCATTTTTCTACAGTCCTGCCTTCACTTTTTTTCTAAGTCAGGTTTTCTTTTGTTTTGGTTTGCTTTGGTTTTTTCCAGAGCACTGTTCAGCTCTGGCTTTTGGTGGTATGGGGAACTGAACCTGGGATCAACAGCTCAAGTAAGAAAGTCTCTTTGCATAACCATTATGCTATCTCCCCATCCCAGTTTTTATTTTATTTTTATTTTATTTTTCCTCCAAGGTTATCCCTGGGGCTCAGTGCCTGTACAACGAATCTATTGCTCCTGGCAGCCTTTTTTTCTACTTTTAAAAAATATTTATTTATTTATTCCCTTTTGTTGCCTTTGTTGTTTTATTGTTGTAGTCACTATTGATGCCATTGTTGGATAAGACAGAGAGAAATGGAGAAAGGAGAGGAAGAAAGAGGAGGAAAAAAAGATAGACACCTGCAGACCTGCTTCACCACTTGTGAAGCAAACCTTTCCCACCCCTCCCCCGGCAACCCCCTTCCCCCACGCAGGTGGGGATCCTGGGGCTCAACTGGGATCCTTGTGCAGGTCCTTGACCTTCACACTATACATACATAATCCGGTGTGCCACCACCTGCCCCCCCACCCCCTGGTTTCTTTTTAAACTGTGGTTCTACCATTCTTATCATGAGAATTCTACGTTATCTTGGTTCTGGGAGCACTATAGAACGTCACAGACTGGGTGACCTAAACAACAGACATTTATTTCTCACACTTGTAGAGGCTAAGAAAAATCAGTGTGTCCGCAGATTCTGTTTTTGGTAAAGTCTTTGTTCTGGTTTGCAAATGGTTACCATCTTGCTGTGTGTTTACATGAGCGTGTCCATGTGTGTGTGGAGGGGGGGCTCTGATTCTTTCTATAGCTTCACTAATCCCATGAAGGTGGCTCTATCTTCACAACCAAATCTAAACTTAATCACCTTCCAAAGGCCCTCATCCTAATCTTGTCACATTGGACACTGGAGATTCAACAAGTAACTTTTAAGGGGACACAAACATTTCATACTCTAGAATGACTATTCCTATTTCATCCTCCACATCTATAGTCCAACACTCTACCAGAAGTCAAAAGAGACTAGAGAGCGTGAAGTTCTATGACAGTCCTTGGCTTGCATTTCATCAGCTAGATTTCAGTCACATAGTCACAGCCAGCTGACGGGAAGTTTGAGAAAAATATTCTGAGTGTTCATGTGCCCAAATAAGATTTGAGAATTCTAACTCTGGAAAGTGGGAATGATTTGCATATTGTAAATGTTCAATTATTTCCTTTCCTTAAATAATTGGTTCAAAATGCACTTTGGAAAAAGTACCCATTTCTGTCACCCATTGTCAGTAAATAAGGCAGTAGATATCTACAAAGAAAGATGGAACCTTACTTGCAGCAAGGTGGAGCTTCTTCAGTGATGTTAAATATGAAATAGGCAAGGATTATAGGATGTCACTTTCATTATAAGTTGTATATAAAGAAAAAATGAAGGGCCAGGCTACAGTGTAGCTCATTAAGTGCACACACCACAGCGTGCTCGAAAGGATCCAGGTTCCAGTGCCTAGTCCCAACCTGTAGGGAAGAAGTTTCACAAGTGGTGAAACACTGTTTCTCTGTGTTTCTCTTTCTCCTCCGTCTCTATTTACCGTTCCTTTTCAATTTCTGTCACTATCCAATAAATAAATAACAAAGTGAGAAATAACAAAGTGAGAAAATAACAAAGAAAGAAAGAAAGAAAGAAAGAAAGAAAGAAAGAAAGAAAGAAAGAAAGAAAGAAAGACAGAAAGAAAGAGGGAGGGAGGACGGAAGGAAGGAAGAAAGAAACTGAGGCTGGACAGTGGCACAACCAGTTGAGAGCACACGTTACCATTTGCAAGGACCCAGGTTCAAGATCCCAGTGCTCACCTGCAGGTGGGAAACTTCATGAGTTTTGAAGTAGTGCTATAGGTCTCTCTCCCCTCCAGTTTTCCCTTCTCAATTTCTCTGTCCTTTCAAATTAAAAAGAAAGGCAAGAAAAGAAAAAGAAACTAAATAAGTTCAATGTTCTAAAGTTAGTGTAGTATTTAGTTCCATAAGCTAGTTTTTCATTAAAAATATAATAAAGCTTACATTAGAAATTGTCCCATAAAGACCATTTAGTTTTACAACTTAATTATAGGTAGTAAAACTTTACTGCCACATTTAACAGGTATCAGGCTAATTCTTTTTAAACAAAAGCAATATTTGACTAGAAGTGAACCTTAAGTTGAGAGAAAAAAGGAACTCCCTCAAGGTATCTCCTCAGTATTTATTTTTCAAAAAAGGTCAGCTCAGCTAATGCATGGGTTTGCTTAATGTCTCATTTGTGTTATCTCAATATTTTTAGTAAAACAAATTTGTTACTATGGTGTTCAGTTTAAGCATCACCATGAAAGAAACCAATTTCAGAAATATTAAACCAACTGTGAGCCATGCACAAGAACTTGGAGTCCACTGAGTTTATACTTAGACTAAACCAATTTTTTAAACTCCAGCAATAGCTGGGAAAGATGAGTATTTCAGATAGATCGACCTCTCTCTACATTCCTAAGGCTATTAAACTTCCTTTTACAACAAAGAAAAAAGAAAGAAAGAAAGAAAGAAAGAAAGAAAGAAAGAAGTTATTCCAACTCCTGAAAATGTATGACTTTTAATTTTATTATCCCTCTGGATGAAATTTTATCAGTATTTCTATCTTATTTAATGTGTTCCTGTATAAAATAAAATATTCTTTAAAGTTGTCTATAAAAATCTATAAGACATCATTAAGTCCTTAAAATATGTTTCATATAGAATATTTACAACTCATAGCTTCTACTCATAGAAGATGACAGCATACATATGTATGAGCAATAATAAAGACTTCTTGGGTAATTATCTGAAATTCAATTTGACTCTACAATAATTTATCGACTGCTGTACAATTGAAAGTAACAAGTTAATATAGTGAATGAGACCCATGCTTAACAGGACACCATGTCAACATCTCCAGCCACATTTGTGGGGGCTCCTGACTAGAAATGCAGCCACAGAAGTAGTGTAACAATACAAAGACATATGAAATACAGCTCCTGCCTCATGAAATTTATCTTATTGTTCTTTTCAAATAGTTTATTCATTTATTTTTCTTGAACAACAGGTAGATAAAAAGAGAGACAAAGAGAAAGAGACCAGAGCACTTATCAGTTCTGGTTTATGATGGTGCTGGAGATTGAATCTGGTACCTGAGTTTCACGCATGAAAGAATTTAAATGACTATTTTGCTATTTCACTATTCCTGTGTTGGTATGCTTCTAATTCTGCTTCTAAAAACCCCTTCTGTTTCATTTGGTTTAATCCCCACTGCTTAACACTATTCTGTTTACATACCTAAGCACCGCCCTGCCTGCAGGGCATTGGTTTAATCCCCACTGGTTCATGATGTCTTTTTGCTCCGCCCCCTCTTGTAGTACACTGATTTGCACCAGTCACTTTTCACTCCACCCTCTCTGCGTCACATCCTGTTTCCGCCCTACTTGGCGAGTATATATAGGATTGTGTTTTTAGTTTAGTTTAATTTTTAGTTTAGTTTAGCTTAGTTTGGCCATAGATTGTGCTGCATCCTGCATGAATAAAGAGATACTGCATACAGCTCAGCCATGATTCCCGGGTCGTCTGTCTCCCATCAGTGAAGCTCAGCCCGGCATTCCTGTGTTATTATTCTTAATGTTAATAAAACCAGAATAATATATTTGTTATACTTCTAAATTTACATAGTAGACTTAAATCAGTTATTTCACTTAGCACCCTCAATCTCCTTATAAAGTATGACAAGTAAAAATATATACATTTTATAGATTAACTGAGCCTCTACAACTAGGCAACCTGCCCAATATCACAATGCTCTAGATGATAGCAGAAGAAGAGTCAGAACTGTGTAAAAATTTTCAGAAAAAGAATCATGTTGTCAATCATTGTTAAATCACTAACAAAAAAAAAAAAAGAAAGAAAGAGAGAGAGAGATAGATAAAAGAGAAAAAAAGAAAAGAAAAGAATAAATAGAGTCATGGTGAAATAGTGACTATTTCACCATGCTCCCTTAAAAACAACTATGCAAAGAGCAATAAACCACAGAAAAGTCACACCAGAGCATAGACAGGTTTGCCTAAGGAAACACATGCATCCAGAAAAGGTAAGTGAGAGGTTGGGGAGGTAACATAGTAGTTTTGCAAAAAGACTTTCATGGCTGAGGCTCTGAGGTCCCAGGTTCACAGGCTGGCATCACTATAAGCCAGACCTAAGCAGAGCTCTGATGAAAGAAAGAAAGAAAGAAAGAAAGAAAGAAAGAAAGAAAGAAAGAAAGAAAGAAAGGGAGAGAGAAAGGGAGAGAGAAAGAGAGAGAAAGGAAGGAAGAAAGGAGAGAGGGAGAGAGAAAGAAAGAGAAAGGGAGAGAGAAAGAAAGGAAGGAGAGAAAGAAAGAAAGAACAAAAGAAAGAAAGAAAGAGGGGAAGAGGGGGAGAGAGAGGGAAAGGAAGGAAGAAAGGAGAGAGGGAGAGAGAAAGAAAGAGAAAGGGAGAGAGAAAGAAAGGAAGGAGAGAAAGAAAGAAAGAACAAAAGAAAGAAAGAAAGAGGGGAAGAGGGGGAGAGAGAGAGAAAGGAAGGAAAGGAAGGAAGAAAGGAGAGAGGGAGAGAGAAAGAAAGAAAGAAAGAAGGGAGAGAAAGAAAGAATAAAAGAAAGAAAGAAAGAAAGAAAGAAAGAAAGAAAGAAAGAAAGAAAGAAAGAAAGAAAGAAAGAAAGAAAGAAAGAAAGAAAGAAGTGGTTACGGGTGAGGGAGATGGCACAATGATTATGCAAAAGACTTTCTTCTGGGAGTCGGGCTGTAGCGCAGCGGGCTAAGCGCAGGTGGCGCAAAGCACAGGGACCGGCATAAGGATCCCGGTTCAAACCCCGACTCCCCACCTGCAAGGGAGTCGCTTCACAGGCGGTGAAGCAGGTCTGCAGGTGTCTGTCTTTCTCTCCCCCTCTCTGTCTTCTCCTCCTCTCTCCATTTCTCTCTGTCCTATCCAACAACGACAACAACAATAATAACTACAACAATAAAACAAGGGCAACAAAAGGGAATAAATAAATAAAATAAATATTAAAAAAATTTTTAAAAAAAAGACTTTCTTCTCTGAGGCAGCAAAGACCCAGGTTTAATCTCTCACATCACCATAAGCCAGAGCAGTGCAATAATAGAAAAAGCAAGTGAAACTGTGGACAGTGTTCTGAGCCAAAAAAAAAAAAAAAAAACGATGATTGGACATATTATACTTGCTGGTTGCCATAGTCATCAGTAGCATACCATAACACAGGACAGAACAAAAACTTCGAGTTCATAAGCCCTGACCTCAGGGGTCATCTCAAGTGAAGCAAAGTAATAAACTGAGACCTGCGCTTACTAGAGGAAGTCTGGCAGAACATTCCTTCCCCCAGTAGAGAACCGCATAGGTTTCAGTATCATCAGTCCAATCCACATGGCTGTCAAAATGCAGATCATAGGAAAGTTTTCTCAATCTTTTGAGCATGTGCAAAAGAGAACTGTACCAATTAACTGCACTGAGGGTCTGGAAAAGCCAAGGTGTGGTATGAGCAAACTGTCAGTTATACACTTCCCAGTGTTCTTTTGACAATACCAGGAGACAAAATAGCCCTCAGCCTCCCTGACACAACATGTAAACAAGAGGGAATCCATCACTACAGATACAGACCCACCTGCAGGCAAATGACAGACATTTTCCTCAGTGCACAAATATAGAAAAGTGGCAGGAAACCCATGGAAAAATAACACGGAATTCTGTTAAAAAAAAAAAAGAAAAAGAGTCTGCAATAGAAACCTACCACAAATCAGGAGGATTTAACAAAGAAAAACATGGGAAGACTCATCATAAGGACATTTTTTAAATTAGAAATTCTAAACTTAACACAGGAAAGCACATTCAGGAACAAAGGAAAACTTCATCAAATAAATTTAAAAGAAATTATATGAAGGAAGAATTCCAAACAGAGATCAGAGTATGAAAAGGAAATTGAATGGAATTCAGGCTATTTTGCAAAGCTTAAGATTATACATGATTATGATGAATATCAGGACTAGGAAATAAAACAAAAAATTAGTTAATTAATTAAATGGCATAATCCTGGGCGTGGTATAAGAGGGAGAAACATGTTAGGGGAGTGAAGCAACTCTATGAGAAATATCAGAATCCACTAGAGAAAAAAAATGTTACATCAAAGGGAATTTCAGAAGGGGAAGAGGAAAAGAAACAGAAGCCACACTCAGGAAAATAAATGCTTAATTTTTTCCAAATCTGGGGAGTGACCAGGTCATAGGTATTCATAAAGCAGAGAAAAATGTCCACATTCTTAAATCAAAAATGAACTACATGCAAGAAATATCACACAATTATCAAAAGATAAAAGAGACATTACAAGGGAGTCGGGCTGCAGCTCAGAGGGTTAAGTGCAGGTGGCGCAAAGCACAAGGACCAGTGTAAGGATCCCGGTTCAAGCCCTGGCTCCCCACCTGCTGGAGAGTCGCTTCACAAGTGGTGAAGCAGGTCTGCAGGTTTCTATCTTTCTTTCCCCCTCTCTGTCTTCCCCCTCCTCTCTCCATTTCTCTCTGTCCTATCCAACAACAACAGCAATAATAACTACAACAATAAAACAAAAAGGGCAACAAAAGGGAATAAGTAAATAAAATGAATAAAAAAAGAGAGACATTACAGGTTACTAAGAATATAACATAAAAATGTAGTATTATCAGTCTTCTCAGCAGAAACCCTACAAGCGAGAAAGACTATGGAATTACATATTCACAATGCTAAAAGGTAAAAACTGCCACTGTGAAAACTTTGTCCTGCAATATATTTGTTTGAATATAAAGGAGAAATACAAGACTTCTTGGACACACAAGAAATAATAAAGTTCACCAGTATAAGACCTTTCTAACAAGAATTGTTGAAAAGAATTCTGGGAAATACCATGTAAAAAATGGGAAATACTGTGGGAAAAAAACAGTGTTGGGAAATTCTCTATACCATATTGCTGCTGAGCAAGAAAGGACAACTGGCCAATTTCTACAGGGCAATGTTGTGAAAATTCTCAGGCAGACTAATTAGAAACTCAAGCACACCAGAAACACAAGACAAAAATTAGTGTCTTTCTGTGGGGGAAAAAAATCACTGTCTAAAGCAATTTCTCTGCCATTTCCCCTTTGAGATGTGGCATCACCCCTTGTAATATCATCAAAATAATATAAAGAAATTAAAAATGAATAGGTTAGTATTTGAGAGTCAACAAGACTCCATTTCCTTTTAAATGCAAAGATAAATAAGTAAAAATAGAAAACTGAGTTTAAGATAAGGTCTCATGGGGCATGGAGCACAGAACTTCAGTGGTGGATGATGTGAGACTAAGATTCATTGTTATACACACACACACACACACACACACACACACACACACACACTATGCCCCTGAAAACATATAAATATGTAAGCCACTATTAAATCACTAATAATAAAAATTTTTCTGAGGGGACAATGAAATAGTTCCTTTGGATAGTTTATTGCTTTGCCATGTACATGGCCCAAGTTTGAACACAGCCTCCACTGCATTGAAGGGACCTTCAGAGCTGTTCTCTCTCCCTCTCTCTCTCTCTCTCCCTCTCTCTCTCTCTCTCTTCCTCTCTCTCTCTCTCTCTATCTCTCTTACTCTATCTTAAAAATTATAGATTAAACACTGAAGCCTCATATCTGTGTCCTGTTCCATTCCTTGTGAATCTGAGAGACAGCTAGTCACCAATCATGGGCCTTTCTATCTCCTCTGCAGTGACCACATAACATAAGTTGGACCACACTCATCAGAGCCCTCAAAGACAAGGTCAATGAAGCAGATTTGTCTGATGTCATATCCTGGACACTCGACTATGTATGCCTGCTACCATGATCTCTGGGGCTGCTGTGATAATTGCTTTCCATAGACCTAGTTATTCATCTCTCCTTGGTTCCTAGGGGGAAAAAAATCCCACCATTCTCCAAATCCCACATTCTCTCTTTCTTTGAGTTGGTCAACTATCATTTTTGCTTGAACCAAAGATCTGTACCTGACTGATACAGTTTAGTTCTCTATTATAGAAATGAGCTATTACTCAGCCAGAGATAGCCAGAGGTTTCTTGTTTCCTAACTGCTCATCCCTTCTTCCAACCCTCGTGCTTAGTACACCTGCCCTTGAAGTTTTTACTGGCCACTTCTTAGTAGATAGTGTTGTCTTAAATGGCCACTATCTAATTAACACACACTGTCTTTTACTGCTAGTATTTTTTCCTAGGTGTTCCAGTATATGAAGATAGGACCACACTTGACATCTCTTCCTTTCTCTCACTGAGTAGTGAACACTCAGTTAAAAACTGTTAAGTGAGTAGCAGTGGAAGTTAGTTTCCAAGGTGATTCTCACCTCTTAATGTTTACTGTGTGGTCCTCTTCCACAGTGAGTAGGCTTGGCCTATATATCTAATAGGATAGTGTGTAAATGAAGGTTTATGACATTTAAAACTAGACTCATAAAAGAACTCCTATCTTACTCTCTGAGAAGACTATCTGGGTGAAGTCAACCACAGTGTCAAGAATATACTCTAGTAATCTTATAAAGAAGTCTACCTGATAAGAAATTAAATATCTTACATCAACACTGATTCACCATTTAGTCATCTTAGAATTGAACCTTCCAGCCTCAGCTGAGGCTTCAGATAACTGGCTCTCTGGCCAACAACTCCACTTTATCCTAGTATAAACAAACAAAGAAAAATAAACAAGAAACCAAACCAAAATAAAACAAAAAAACTCTGAGACAGAACTATCTAGCTTAACCCTTTCCAAACTTCTGACCCATTAAAAACTGTGAGATGAATAATATTTACTGTTGTTTCAAACCAAAGTTTTGGGGGTAATTTGCTACACAGCACTTGGTTACTAGTAAAATAATAGATTCCATCCTGCAACAAATAAAATCCATATTTATTTGAACTACAAAAATGAAAGGGGCACAAATTTACTTGTTTCCTTGAAGAAACAGTTTTTATAAACAAAAACCACTGGAATATAGATGACTCAGTTCTACTTAGAGGATAAAGGCAAAAACAAAACAACTCACATATTGCACTACTTATAAATCCTAGAACCTGATTAATTAATAATCAACCATTTAGGTAGTTAGCTACTTATATGTAAAGTAACTAATAATAGACATTTTAAGATATTTAGTTACTAAGAGAAGAACAGGTAGTCTTTTTCATAAAGTCTCTCAAAAGAAATTGGGAAAAAGGATTAAAAGTATGGTCACCAGATTTTCTTTTATTCTTTTTGGTCACTAAATTTTCTAAACCCCAAATTAGAAAGCATGGTTGACATTTATGAAGACATTAGATTAGAATATGTGAAGCCGAGATAGTACTAGAATAGCCCAGAGATAGATAGCATCATTCTAACCAACGTTCAGTTGTATGTTTAAGTTAGACTAAAGGCTGGACTTAAACTATGGAAAGAGACAGCTGGTGTAGAAATTTTATTTACATTTGAATTTATCTATAAGAAGGAAAAATATTTTCTGTTTTAAATTAATAATTAATTGATTAATTATTGGATAGAACATAAATATAGAGAAGAGAGAGAGAGACATCTACAGCACTGCTTCACCACTAATGATGCTTCCCTTTGCATGCGGTGGGGGGGGAGCTTGAAACTGGATCCCTGGGCACTGCAAAATATGCACTCAACCAGGTACACTACCACCTGGACCCAGAAAACTATTTTTCATAGGGTCCTCTACCATGCTGAGAAGACTTATTAGGGCTTTAAAGTTACAATGACTCAGGGAAAAACTGTTAAGAAATGAAAAGCATGTGGGTCATATGTGCAGAAAATCAAAGTATAGTATTTTTCCTCAGAGTTCTGATTTTAATAACCCAAGAAACCCTGAACAATAAATTTAAATGATTGTGTCCCTTTGGTCTTGACAGATAAATAATGCAAATTCAACAATATCTAACAAATTCACCTCACATTGTTCATTATATAGAAATACTAGGGAAAGAGAGAGACAGGCTGGGAGTATGAATCGACCTGCCAATGCCCATGTTCAGCGGGGAAGCAATTACAGAAGCCAGACCTTCCACCTTCTGCTCCTTATAATGACCCTGGGTCCACACTCCCAGAGGGTTAGAGAATAGGAAAGCTATCAGGGAAGGGGATGGGATACAAAGTTCTGGTGGTGGGAATTGTGTGGAGTTGTACCCCTCTTATCCTATGTTTTTTCTAAGTGTTTCCTTTTTATAAATAAAAATTTTAAAAAAAGAAATATCATTTGTTCATGTCTATAACCCAAGTTCAGGTCTGGCTGCCACCGCACTAAAGAAAGCTTCAGTGCTATGATATAGTTCCCTCTCTCCCTCTGTCTTTCTTTTTTCTATCTGAAAAAGTCAACTCAGAGTATTGAGGCAACAACAACAACAAATCATATAAGACATAGTGTAATGGCTATTCAGAAGACTTTCATGCTTAAGGCACCAGACGTCCCAGGTTCAATCCCCAGTACCGCCATAAGCCAGAGCTGAGCAGTATTCTGGAAAAGAAATAAGAAGAAGAAGAACTAGGAAATCATTGCAGGTTTTAGCATATACTATATATGTGTTTATAAGTGTACATAGGTGTGCTGTATGTGTATTTGTTTCAGTAAAAGATTTAACTATAACTTATTAAAAAACTACAGTTGCATTAGAAAATATACAACTGAGACATGCCTCTAAATAATTCATATGCTAAATTTGCACATTTATTCCCAGAACATTAACATTATACAAGATAGTTTCAGAATTCTGCATCAGCCTATGCCTTCACTAAAGAGACAGTAATTCAGTGGCAAGGAACTGGGGCCCGTGACTCAAATTTTGGGGGTTAAAACTTTTTACCACTTAGTAGGTGAATAATCAATCATATGATATCACTTAACATCTTTGTACCTTAATCTGCTTAACTGAAGAAAAGGAATAATAGGAGTTCATCCCTCAAGTCTGTGTGGGGGATACATGAGAATTCTTGGAATTAGGGGTACAGGCAGTGGCATACCTGATAAAACACAGGTTACAATGCTCAAGGACCCAGGTTCAAGCCCCTAGCCTCCACCTGCAGGGGGAAAGCTTCACAGGTGGTGAAGCAAGGCTGAAGGTGTCTCTCTGTCTCAGTCACTCTATATCTCTCACTGTCCTTTCAATTTCTATCTGTCTCTATACAATACTAAATTAACTAATTAATTTTAAAAATATGATACTTAGAATTATGCCTGGCACACAATAAATGCTCAACAAATGTTAGTTCATGGAGTTGGATTGCTTATTAAGTAGTTATGGATGTCAACTTTTCACAAAAACACACTTCTAAAAAGTTTGCAATGGGGCAAATTGTAAAAACTATGGTAGTTATCTTTGGGGTGTGTGAGCGTGGGGATACAGAATTCTGGTGGTGGGTGTGGTGTGTAAGATTACATTGTAATCTCAAAATCTTGTAACAAACTATGAATAACAAATAACTCTTTTAAGTTTGCAAAGGGACTATAAGTGTAAAGCGTGTTTACTTTAAAAAAAATAACCCCCCAACAGATTGCTTCTTCTAGAAGGAAACAGTGAGTTTTTAGACACTATTAATGTCATAAAATAAGTCCAGGTGACTTCCTTGACTTTTAGGATGTTCCTCCATAAACAAAGATGGGTTGAAAAGACAACCCCCTCCCACCAAGAACAAATAAAAAAGCTGACTAATATGGGGAGGGGGGAGGTTATTTGATCCCTTGACTAGTAAAGAAGGCAACAAGGATGTCAGAATTCAAGATTTCAAAGAAAAGGCACAGCCCAACTTCTGCCTTTCTTTCCCCTCCAGGCATTTGCTAATTTGCTGATCAGCAAAGCTTGGACAGAAGGAAATGGAATAAAAGAAAGGAAACAAGGAAAAAGCAGTAGGAAAGGGCTAGAGTTGCTAAGTAGAAATTTTGACAGTCATGGAATTAGTGTCCAGAAATTGAGGTACATGGTCACCAAGAAAATAAGGAACACAGATTAAATATAATAGACAAGAGTAGAGAAGGGAAACTGAACCTGATATTTGAGCCTCTTCCCTCAAGGTATTTGCTAATTCATTAACTGACTGGATTGGGGGTGGGGGGCAGAGCCTAAAGCTAAGTAGAGCGATTGGTAGGCTTAATTGTCATGAAGATAAGAACTGAAAGTCAAGGACCTCAAGGAGAAGGTAGGGGCTGACCAGCTCGGGTCTTCATATCGGACCTTTGAAGGACTATTTTTTTAAGAATAGGGATCATTAGTACATTGACTAAATCTCATAAAGATGGAAACCCAGTCTAGAAACCATCCAATTCCTAACTGGATGAATACAAGCTCTTCCTAGTCTAAATTCCTGGCAGAAACAAAATCTTCTATAGAGGATCTTTCATTAAAAATGTTCAGCGTTTGCTTAAAAGTTGTCAGGTGCAAGTCAAGAGACAGAGCCAAAAAAGGATATATGCCGACAACAAAATAAACACCACTGGTGATTACAGAATCAACATTATTCGTTATGAATTTCAAAAATGGCTGTGATGTATATATTCAATATGAGATGACAGAATGAGAAATTTTAGCAGAACAGTGGAATCCACAAAAAATAACAAGATAAAGTTTCTAGAATTGAAAATACAACAACTGAAACTTAAAACTCATTACATTTTTTAAACAAAAGCAAGTGGAGAAAGCTGAAGCAAAGTAGGGGGAAGAAAGATAAAGCTACATAAATAAGAAGATAGGTCAATTAAAAAAAAAGTCAGAATGATGGACAGAAAGGAAAATGAACAGAATATATAGGATTTATAAGAGAGAGAATTCTAAATATGTGCAACTTAATTCTAGATTAAAAGAAGAAGGCAAAAGAACTATATGAAGAAATAAGCCAAGTAGAACTCACAACTGGCACAGAACATAAAAGCGCAGATTAAGGAAGCACAATGACAAAAGGCAGCCTAGCAACTGAGAAAAGTTATTTGCAAATCACAGATGTGACAAGGGATTGCCAACTCATGCGCATGGCTCACGGACAATCAAAAAAGCAGTCCAACTGAAACAAAAATGGTTAAATGATCTGAACAGTTTTCTAAAGAAGACAGACCACAGGCATATGGGAAAAGGCTCCATATCACTTATGATTAGAGAAATGCAAATTAAAGCCATACGGTGATTCCACCTCACACCTGTGAAAGTCGCCTACACAACAAAACAGGAAATGACAAGTGTTGGCAAGAATGTGGGGAAAAGGAACCCTGAGACACTGCTGAGAATGCAGACTGGACCAATGTGGAGAGTCATTAATCAAATCAGGATGGAAACACCTTAAGATTCAGCTAGACTCCACCTAGGCATATATGAAAACACTAAAACAAAAGGTATATGCATCTTTATAGGCACAAACGCACTTATCTCAATAGCCAAAATACGAACACGACCTATGTATCCAGTGGCTGAAGACTGGACAACACAGTTATGACACAGATATTAAGCATAATACTTGTATGCAATTAGGAAATGATGAGATTGTAGTGTCTGAGACAACATGGGTGGAGCTGGATGAAATGAATAGAAGAGGCAAAAGACAAGGACCAGAAGATTTCACTCATTTGTAGATTATAGATCACTAAACTGAATTAAGTTGAAAATAAATAAATAACCAAACCATCTCTTTGACTTGATGAGAACTATGAAAGCTGTGAGGGTTAGGGGTGGCGGGGCTCAGGACTCAGGTAGATGGTGCAGTGCTTGCACACACACTATGGTCTAAAACTATGCCCCTGACATCTTATAATTTTATGAACCACTGTTAAACCACTACTAATGTCTGCAAAGAAGCACTGTGAAAGGGGTCTGGTGGTGGTGCACCTGGTTGAACGCACATATTACCATGCACAAGGACCTAGGTTCAAGCCCCGACCCCCACTTCATGAATAGTGAAGTACTGCCACAGGTATCTATATCTGTCTGTCTGTCTATCTAAGTACTGCCACAGGTATCTATATCTGTCTGTCCGTCTGTCTATCTATCCCCTCTCTCTCTTACCCCCTCCCTCTCTCCCACTCCCTCTCTCCTCCCCTCTCAATATCTTTCTGCCTTTATCCATTAAATAAGAAATAATATTTTTAAAGAAGTGCTATGAACCCCTGATAGATTAAATACCAAAATAAATACAAGTAAGCAGATTTCACTAAAACTACTAAAAAAAAAAATACAAAGAAAAAATCTCAAAAAGCAGTTTTGGGAAAAGACACATTACTTCAAAGAAACAATAAAAGATTGACAACTAACCTCTCAACAAATCAAAGTATGTTTGGAGAAGTGGACAGAGGGTATTATATAAGGGCTTGTTCACACACTGTGTTAAGGGTTTTCATCATTATAGGAAGAGAAGTGGGAAACTTAAAAAGACATAGAGCAAAGTTGTTGGTTTTTGTTGCTTCAGATACATATGAAGCAACTGAGAACCACCTCCAAAAGTTATGACTGGTACTGAAATCAACAGAGAGAAAAATGAAAGCAGATAGATGAAGGGAAAACCAATTCATGGTGTTATTTAAAGACTGGCCTTGAATCCATTTATACTTGAAGTTTCTTTAAACAATTAAGTTCCTTCACCAAATTTCATGGAATTATGGAGTTGTTGTTTGATGATAGATTAAGACTCCTTGCTCTTGGAAAGAGCAACATGTAAGGGAAAGAAGGAGGAAAAATATTCTCCATGACTAAAACAGCCATAATGGAACGGGTGGGGGGTGGCCCACCCAGTGGAGCGTACATGTTTGCTACCATGTGCAAGGACGCCTGTTTCTCTGACCCCAGTCCTCAAGTCCTTAGTCCCCTCCTGCAGGGGAAAGTCTTCACAAGTGGTGAGCAGTACCACAGGTATCTCTCTTTTCTCCTCTATCTCCTCCTTCCCTCTTAATTTCTCTGTCTCTAGTCAATAAGCAAATAAATAAGATATCAAAAAAAATAAAATTAAAGAGCTGAGTGGTGGTACAGACCATTTAACGCACACACTGCAGGAACCTGGGCTCAAGATCCCAGTCCTTCCCTGCAGAGGGAAGCTTGATGAGCGGTGAAGCAGAGCTGTCGATGTATCTCTCCCTCTCTGTCTTCTCTTCCCCTCTCAATTTCTCTCTTTCCTATCAAATTAAATAAATAAATAGACCTTTTAAATAAATACATACATAAAATAAAATAGCCGTGTAATAGAATTTATGATGTGAGTACTGTTTCAGCGCAGAACAAGCCCTTGTGAAAAAGAAAGTTTGACCTGGAAAAAATACTGCAGTCTCCAATAGAGGGGATGGGGACACAGAACTCTGGTGGTTGGAACCATATGGAATTAGACCCCTACTATCTTATAATGTTGGAAATCAATAATTAAATACAAAAAAATTAATTTAAAATTTATTATTATTCATCTAGAAAGGAAGAAAGAGAGAGAGAGAGAAAGGAAGGAAGAAAAAAGAAAGAAAGAAACTGAAAGTTTGTAACCCATCTAGAATTGTTTTCTCTATGGCTGGACATTCTCCCTATATATTTTTTTGATATTTATTTATTGATTCCCTTTTGTTGCCCTTGTTGCTTTATTGTTGTAGTTATTATTATTGTTGTTATTAATATCGTTGTTGGATAAGACAGAGAGAAATGGAGAGAGAAAGGGAAGACAGAGGGGCAGAGAAAGATAGACACCTGCAGACCTGCTTCACCTGCAGGTGGGGAGCCAGAGGCTCCAACTGGTATCTTTATGTCAGTCCTTGGGCTTTGCACCACCTGCGGTTAATCTGCTGCACTACCACCCGACTCCCACCTGGCCATTTTCTACGTCATTAAGGGAAAGGGTATGAGAAGAGTTGTCTGGGAGACCTGGCCACAGGAGAAGGCACAGACAGACTACATAATCTATGTGAGAAACCTGGTTTTGCATGAAGGTTCTAGCAACTTCAGTCACATAAAAGTTATAAAGCTAGCAAACAGAGGGGATCGGGTGGGTTAAGCGCAAGTGGAATAAGGATCCCGGTTCTAGCACTGGCTCCCCACCTGCATGGGGGGGGGGTGTCACCTCAAAAGCGGTGAAGCAGGTGTCTTTCTTTCTCTCCCCCTCTGTCTTCCCCTCCCCTCTCCATTTCGTTCTGTCCTGCCCAACAATGACAACATCAATATCTACAACAACTAGGGCAACAAAAGGGAATAAACATAATTTTTAAATAATTAAAAAAGAAAAGTGAACCTATTAAAAAAATAAAAATAAAATAAAACTAGAAAACTGTTTCAATTGTATACTGAATAAAAGGAGGAAAGACTCAAACAGGAATCCTAGATTTATTTTTAGGAAAACTTGATGACAAGACTTGAAAATGTAACTTTCTAGCCATAGAAAACAGAAGGAGCCAGTCTAGAGTAACTGACATTAGAAGCAAAGGAAGAAGAGGAGGAAGATAGCATCAGCTGAGGAATGTGATAACATGTGGTCCAGGAGGTAGCGCAGTGGATAAAGTATTGGACTCTCAAGCATGAGGTCCTGAATCTGATCCCTGGTAGCCCGTGTGCCAGAGTGATGTTTGGTTCTCTCTCTCTGTGTGTCTCTCTCTCTCTTTCTCTCTCTCTCTCTTTCCCTCCCTCCTACCCATCTGATTAATAAAATATTTTTAAATATTAAAAATAAAAGGACTTGTTAAAAAATCGTGATGGCATGAGCAACTTCTATGATGAGGAGTTCTAAACAACTATAATTGGATGCAGAGTTGAAGTTGGGAGAGAGCTCTGAATTGGGGGTGTATGAAGTTTTAAGTGGCCAACATTTACCAGCTCATGTTCAAAACCTCAGCCATGGATAAACACACTAGCATTCACATAGGACAAAGAGTCAAAGCTATTGACAAAAGGGTGTCCACAAAAGCAATTTATATGTTCATATATTTAAAAATCTCACACAACCTTACAACCACTATGTTCTCTAACCTTACCCTCTTATCTATTTATTTAACTGAATTTCTTTACATGGCCTTAAATCCTGAGGTAGAGGGGACATAAGTAAGCAAACACGCTACCTCTAGAGAAAATTCTCTGGCTCCTGGCACGCAACAATATCTCACACTTGCAATTGTCTTATGCGCAGTCTGTCTCTCTCATTTGTCTGCTTAACCCATAAATATTTGAGTTTGAGACTAATGAATCACTCAGAGACATTTCCTCACTAAATTAGATGAATCTATATCCTTTCAGTGCTAAAATTCCCTAAATTAAGCTGCCAAATGTCAGAATAACAGTTGCTTCTGATAAGCTCCACTGGGGTGAGGGGGTAGAAAGCCTGAAATAGTGAACATACACGATGTGCGTGGTGCTTGAGAAGAGGTAGGTTGGGCTTCAAGAGTAGCACAACAGCATTTACTGTGAATCTTTGTTACTCGTCACTGTGAGGTCCAGCTCTAGCACACATGTTCAGTGGGATTTAAAACAAAATGACTGAGTCGCACATTATTAGACCAGGGTATTCAAAGCTAATTCCGTCAGCTTCTGCATTAATGGGCTGATATGCTGTTTGGCTGTATTCTATTAATATTTATAGAGTGCTCATTACCATAGCAACTAAGTGCTTTCCACAGAGAACTGATCAAATTATTGGGGAGAGGTGAACACAAGACGGGAGCACCACTGCAGGAGCTGAAAGGAAGCTTCTGATCCTCTTCGAAATAACCTTTTCCTTCCCTTACCTAACAAAGCAGGGTTTTCATAGAGCATTCATGTCATGCATTCCCTCCCAGAATCCTAGCAACAGTCCATCTTGGTTTCTTCCCTGGAGCACTGCTCTATGCTACATCAGGCTCATCCTTAGCAAAAGATAAATGAATTAATGAATGAAATAGAAGGAGTTAGTCTTCAAAGCTTTTTCTACAACCCTTCTTCTCTAAGAAGAAGTCTGAAACGGTTATTATTTTAGAGCCAGCTTCTAAATTGCCTAGATTTAGAACTGATGAGATTTGATTCTAGCTTTCACTTACTAAGGAGGCCTCCTTTGCGTTATTTAACCTTTCTGCACCTCGGTTTCTCTTCTATGAAGTAGGAGTATGAAGAGTGTCTACTTCAAAGGTTGTTACTGGCGATCAAAAGAATTGACTAGTATTCAATGTATTGAATTCCTGGCATATGGTAAATGGTCAATACAGGTTAGCTGTTTTCATTCCCAGTCACCAGAATATTTGTGCTGCCCTGGTCTTCCTGGTTCTCATTACAATGAACAGAATTTTCCCACCAAGATGAAGTTCTTCCTAGATAGCATAGGAAAAGGGGGTGGGGGAGTGATCAGAGCTATTTGCCAATTATCTTCAGTTGTCAAATTACCCTCATGTTCCATTCATGCTAAGGCGCAAATGAATAATTTGCTATCCCTATCTGGGAATATGTATACAAAGAGTTAAAACAAGCCTGTTATTTCCAGCTCTATGACAGGTGACAAGAGTTAACCAAAAATAACTAAGGCATATTCTTGCCTTCATAAAAATCCTATAGAAGAGAATACTTGTAATGAAAATGTTTTGCCCAAAGAAATATTCTTTCGGGAGTCGGGCGGTATCGCAGCGGGTTAAACGCACGTGGCGCAAAGCGCAAGGACCAAAACAAGGACCAGCGTAAGGATCCCGGTTCAAGCCCCCGGCTCCCCACTTGCAAGGGAGTCCCTTCATAAGCGGTGAAGCAGTTCTGCAGGCGTCTTTCTCTCCCTCTCTCCATCTCTCTGTCCTATCCAACAACGATGAAAACAATAACTATAATAATCAAACAACAAGGGAAACAAAAGGGAATAAATAAATAAATATTTTTAAAAAAGAAAAAAATATTCTTTCATTGTGAGATTTTAGGTGTTCATTCAAGAAGGGGGTGAGGGAGAGGGAGAGAGAGAGAGCTTGTTTGTTTGGGGAAGGGCAGGGTTAGAAGTACATAAACCCCTAAACCCCACTATGAAAGTGACCACCAGCTCTAGCAAAGGTGACACAGGCCCAGGTATGACGACAGATGAAATTCTTTTCCTTAGAGAGTTTTCTGTCTGGTGTGGTGTGGCAGTGCTGATCAATGCTACTGATTCATCTTTGCACAATCAAAGAGACTATCTCAAACCCAAAAGCAAGGGTTAAGATTTTCAGATAAGCGCCCTTGAAACTTGGAAGAGGTTGTTTTAGGATAAATAAAGAAGTACATTCCTTTACACTGTGGGTAGTAAATTCATTACCTCATCGAAAACTTGTTACTGCAAGAGCCTATGTAAACTAAAATTAAAATTAGGTTCAAGAAGGTTGTGGTAAATATATGAATGGAGAGTTACAAATAGGATCTTGAGATGAAAGTAAGGAGATTTACAATTCAATGCATATTTGCCAAGGATCTACTGCTATTTTCCTGACCACTACTTTGGGAACAGTCCTAACTTCCTGGCGGTCCCACTGTCTCCCATCAAATGTGCCTTGGTGCCACTCCTGAAGCAGGGTGCTGACTTAGTCAACCCCTGGAAACTGTCCTAATTCTAAAGCTCTCTATTAGTACTATTTGCTTGTCAGATATTTTTATTTCTTTTTTTAAAATATTTATTTATTTACTCCCTTTTTGTTGCCCTTGTTTTATTGTTGTAGTTATTATTGTTGTTGTTATTGATGTTGTTGTTGTTGGATAGGACAGAGAGAAATGGAGAGAGAAGAGGAAGACAGAGAAGGGGGAGAGAAAGATAGACACCTGCAGACCTACTTCACTGCTTGTGAAGCGACTCCCCTGTAGGTGGGGAGCTGGGGCTCAAACCGGGATCATGAAGCCAGTCCTTGCGCTTTGTGCCACCTGCACTTAACCCACTGCACTACCGCCCAGACTCCCGTCAGATCTTTCAAATAAAGATTCCTTTTCTCCCTGCGCAGACTTTGGAGAATGGCCTCAGACACTTGGTCACTAAAGACCAGTGATTCACGCTAAGAGAACAGTGGAAAGTCTAACATTGACACTAGAGAAAGGGGAAGCCACATCTAATCAGGTTCTCAACAGCTCATTTGTCCAAAGTTGAAATACTCTGGCTAATGAAATCAGCAAGGTTATTTTGTATTCCCTTGCATTCAGCATACTGGATATCATAGGCAGAATGGTCAAGTCAGCCTTCCTCTCAGAGAAATGCTTGGGAGCTGGGTGGTGGTACACATAGTACAAAGCACAATGACCAGCACAAAGATTCCAGTTTGAGCTCCCGTGCCCCACATTCAGGGGGTCTCTTCACAAACGGTGGAGCAGGTCTGCAGGAGTCTATCTTCCTCCCTTTCTATCTTCCCCCTCCTCTTTCAATTTCTCTCTGTCCTATCCAATAAGGTGGAAAATTTGGCCACCAGGAACAATGGATTCTAGTCTCAGTGATAACCCTGGAGGCAAAATAAATAAGTAAATAAATGGTGATAAGGATTCATAAGGCCCTGTTCTTAGTACCTTTTACCTCAATTCATTGACAAATACCACTGGGTCATAACTGCTTGATTTAGAGGGATGATTTGCAAACAAAGGTGACCCGAATCACCTGGAGGGCTTCTTAAAAAATAAAAAAAAAAATTGGTAGGTTCCACCCTTCAGCTTCTACTTAAGAGGACCTGAGATTGTGCATTTCTGACAAGCTTCCAAGTAATGCTAACTTTGTAGGTATAGGGGTTGACCACACTTCGCGGGGGAAAGACTATTCTAGGTCATGATATTCACTCAAAAGCTAGTTTCACAAATGTAAAACCTTAATCCCCCAATAAAGAGGGGGAGCTAATTTCACCTGAAAAGAATTACACTTGAGCTATCATCAGCCATGCATACCCGAAAATAGAGAAAGGGATTAGATTGGCAGGGATGAGAAGGGAGGAAAAGAGACACTGAAACTCCCTTTGGTATTTTTCTCTAGAAGAGAGCACCAGACTCCTTTGCAAATCCATCCTTACTCCTCCCATATTCGCTTATCCCCCTTCCTGTTGACCCATTTTCAGCAAGATTCCTGCTTCTAGCACAGAAATCCCAGTCACCTCCCAAGCTGACAGCCCAGCTGTCACTCCCACCCTGCTCCCTGTCAGGTAACAGCTGCTTCCAGTCTAAGCTGTCAAAGAGTGATTGGCTGTGGCTATGAATTGCCAGTCACTCCAGAACAGTTCCAGGCTCTCAATCCAAAGGGCACTATTCTGGGGGAGGAATTCCCTTCCCACTACACACACACAGGCACACACGTGCGTGTGCACACACACACACACATACTACTACTACCAGCAGGATATTTGAATAAGTGGCCACTGTTTTCTTCACCCATCAAGGAGAGTCTTCAGTGATCATTTCTAGACTCCAAAGACCACATTCAGGCTCTGAACAAATGGACAAAGATTCAAAGAAAGGGGAAAAAAAAAAAAAACAGAATCATCAGCAAAGTTTGGCAACAAGATGGGAAGCTGGGAAAGAGAAAAAACACTTTTGCTCGTCAAAGTAAATAGCAGTCAGCAGTACTTGGTTCTGAAATCTTGGCATATTGAGTTTCCTCTTTTTAACTAGATTTTCCTTTTCTTAAAAAAAAAAAATTTCATTTGTTTTATTTTAATGAGGGAGCGCAAGATACAGGGGAAAAACACAGAGAGAAACCAGAGCACTGCTCAGCTCTGGTTTATGCTGGTGCAGGGATTAGATCTAGGACTTTGGAGCCTCATGCATGAGAGTCTTTTTGCATAACCATTGTGCTATCTTCCTGGCCCTTTTACTTAGTTTAGTTAGTTAGTTTTTATCCAAGTATCAGTTAAAAGAAACTCCACACTCACAGAGGGTGAAAATAATGAATACAACCACAGAGCAGTGTGTCAGATTTCTCACTGACCCACAGGAATAAGATTGAAATGAGTAATTCTCTCTGCGGTGACTCATTCTTCTCACAGTAATCAACTGAAAAAAAAGTCATGTACACTCATGCTTTTTGTCACTCTCCACAGAAGGGGTTCTTTTCTTTCCTCTGGAAACGCTGCCGGCTCACTTAGAAACCACATGCAGAAGGATTGTTGAGGAGACAGCTTGGGTTGGAAGTAGGCTGCACGGCATTCCTCATAACCCCCACCACCTCTGGTTTTCTTACTTCTCTTCAGCACCCAAAAACACACCTGCTTCTTCCTCTGGCTACACTTCCCCACTACAAATAAGGTGCCTCCACTTTGCTCAGAGCCTGAACCACTTTGGGATATATTCCAGCTGTCACTCCTTCTAAATGCACTCTCTCTTTCTGTTAAATTTATGTTTCTATTTATTTATTTTTACCAGAGCACTGATCAGCTCTGGCTTATGGTGGTGCAGGGGATTGAGCCTGGGACTTCAGATCCTCAGGCATGAGAGTCTCTTTGCATAACCATTATGCTATCTACCCCCACCCCTAAATGCTCTCTTTATGGAACTGGCCATCTTTAAATCATAGAAATGGAATATTTATTCTCAGATATATTTGTTTCTAAATAAATAATATGAAATAAAAACACTGCACAAAATTAAATACTGACAATATCCATCATTGTGACCGTCAAAGGTAAAATACGTATATTAAATCAACTACTTCACCAAGAAGTGATCACTGATAAGCCACCAGAAATTATTTTTAGGCACTTACAGCGGTATGTACAAATTAATCCTTTAAAGATTTGTTGAGGTTAAGTATCTAAACAAATTGTAATTCTAAGTATGTTTTAACAGTCTCTAGGAAACACTTGGAAAGATCCATTCTAATGTTCTTTGTGCAATTGAGTTTATTCCCTAGGTTTATCAAACTCAGTTGTGTTTCTGTAAAAGAAAAAGAGTTCACCGTCCTCCCCTTCTTATGACAAAGCCCCAGCAGCAGGCCATTATCACTTTTGACTAATCAGAGAGAAACCACCTGCAGGAATACTCCCCTTTCTGTTGCTCCCAGCAGAACCTTCCAAATGATGATTAATCACTGAATAAACAGCAGAATTGACAACAGTATAATGACAAAAAGAAAGCAGAGGAGCCCGAACAGTAGGTGCATGTGGTCCATCCCCAGTGGGTGAGAAGGCCAGAGAAGATGGATGACCCTGTAAACCCCTGACACTTGAGTATCTTGTCTTTTACAAGGGGGGTAGGGCACTTCTGCGAGATTCAACAAATAAGGCAGCACACGTCAAATGGACAGGCTTCCTGTGACTGTCAGAAGCAGGGAGAAATGTCTTAAAAATTAAACTAATGAGCTTAAATTGACATCACGAGCTCAGATGATAACAGAAATAAAAGATACTACAGATGACAGACAGCCTAATCCATTATTGTAGAAGGCATTCAGAAAGTTTTACTGATTACAGCCTCAGATTACCCAAACCCTGTCCCTACTAATTTGAAAAATGATGAATCACTAAGTTCAAACAGGGCTCAGAAGAGTCAATTACACTAAGCAGTAATATCAAAAGCTCATATTTTCTACACTAAGGAATAAAACAAGTTATGCCTAATAACAAACAGAAATGAGGCCTATTACACACTCTCAGTTGACCAAGTCATTAGCAATAAGAATGTTTCTCTAATTTTTCAATATTTCTTTCAGGATATCTACTCCCTGCCCCCCCAAGGAATTCTACTAGCCTAAGTTTATTAGCATGAAATAGATTTGTAATAAATGAAATATTGGTTTACAGTCAGCTTAATGTCGTTCAGATAGTGTTTTCAAGCCTTTCATTTTGAAGAGTCACTAACATTACCTCTCAGACATCATCAATACCATCATATTCTTTTTTTAATATTTATTTATTTTCTTTTGTTGCCCTTGTTGTTTTATTATTGTAGTTATTATTGTTGTTGGATAAAACAGAGAGAATAGGGGAAGACAGAGAGGGGGAGAGAAAGAAAGACACCTGCAGACCTGCTTCACCGCTTGTGAAATGACTACCTTGCCGGCGGGGAGCCGGGGGCTTGAACCGGGATCCTTAAGCCGGTCCTTGCGCTTTGTGCCACCTGCGCTTAACACGCTGCGCTAAAGCCAGACTCCCCTCTACTATCATCTTCTTAATCTTGATCACTGTTTTTTCTGCAAAACTAAAGAACTTTAAGGTCATGGAGATAGCTCAAGGCACTGGAGCACAGGGCTTGAGTGCCTATATTGAATCCCCAGCACCACCCTAAACCAGAGCTGAGCGGTGTTATGCTGTCTTGTTCTCCCTCTCCCTCTTTCTCTCTCTCATACACACAGGGATAAAGAAAGAAACATTTTTAAAACTGCACTTCAAACTTACAAGTCTCAAGAACTTCTTAGACTCTTATTGTTATTTTAAAATAGTGAAGAATCCCTTTTTTTCACTACAGTGTATTATGGTTGCGTTGGAAATTTTTTCCCACTGAAATTCAATCTCTACCACTCTTTCATGACTAAAAAGTTTAACCTCCTATTCAAAACTTAGCTTCAGATGCAAACTCTGCTTTCGCTTTCAAGTCGCTACCCAGCTGACCCAAGCTGTTTGCCTAAGCAGCCCGTCAGGCACTCGCACGCACGCGTACCACATCATTCAGCCTTGCCTTGAGCTCCTCCTTTCACCAGCTTTGCTCATCTTTTCCTCTCCTAGTCAGATCTTCTTATATTTTTTGCAGTCCACCACTTTTTTTTTCTGGAACACCATCTCTTCTAAAACCTCCCAACTTTGTATCAAACATTTCCAGCAGCTATCACCAGCCACGACCAGCATGAAACAGAGCTTGACTTTGCCATCATAAAGCCATTTACTCTGCTCAGATCTGTGACCATGAACAAGTGGCTTAAATTTTCAAAAGCCAGTCCTGCCTCTCAGAATTAAAAACAGTGGAATGATCTCACTCAGAGGAAGAACTTAAGAAGCAAGAGCAGTAAGGAAAAACATATGGTGAAACGTGGACTGGATGTGGTGTATTGCACCAAAGCACAAGACTCTGAGGGAAGAGAGGAAGGGATAGATAGGATAAAGGGGCTCCGGGTGGTAGTGCATGGTGGTGGAAAGGGGAGAAGTTGTCTTGCAGACACCTATTATGGAGATATTGTAATTATGTGTCAACAACTGAACTATAAATCATTAACACCCCCCCCAATAAAGTGGGGGAAAAAGAAAAGAAATAGGATTGATAATATGTACTATAGAATGTCGGGGGAGGGCATAAAATGAAACTGTGTGAGAATTGCCTGCAAGGACCCTGTGTTTCAAATCTCCAGTATAAGCCTTAAGTCCAACAGGTAATAGACACTTAACTGAATGAAAATAAGCAGACACACAGAGGGATAAGTCACATGGACACATAATTGAAGGTTTTTAACTTGGTAAAACTCGACAGCTTCGAATTTTTCTATTATACTTACTTTTTTAATTTTTACTTTTTTAAATCACCTATTTTTGTTGTCTACCTAGAGACCAAATCAAAAACGAGTTAAAAGGCATCAATGTACAGCAGAAACAGAATGTGTAAATCTTTATCCTAGTATGGATTGAGTTCCTCTCTGTCTTTCTCTACAGCCTCAAACAACCCCAAAGGGAAGTCTAAGGAAGCTTCTGTGTAGAATAGTTACACACTTTCAGGAAAGCACAGGGCTCCCCAGTATGGGCTCTGCTCCTTTGGGGAGATGGGGAGCTTCAAATCCACAGACAAAGAAATCTGTCTCCCTAGTGCTAAAAGTAATAGGTACTTAAGAAGCCATAACACCATAGGAACTTCTAAGTCATTAGGAAAAAAAAAAAATCACACCTAAGGACTGAGAGAGAGTTCAATTGATAAAGTAAGAACTTTGGCATGTGCACCATGCAAGTTGGAGTCCAACACCGCATAGTAGGACCACAGCACCAGGGCAAGCTCCGTTGTCTGAGGTCCCCCTGCTCTCTGTTTCTCTCTCCGTGTTTCTGAAATTAAAAAAAAATGAAAGCAATTAGCTCAGGAAGAGTGAAATCACACATTCAGAAGATCCTGGCAACACAAATAAATAATAAATCATGTATCATATTGCCTCGGCGGAGACAATATTGCCAAAATTGCTAGGATGAAAAAGAAACATCATACTGTAGTAAACTAAACAGAAAAGAAAAGAAAAGAAAAGAATAATGTGGAGTCACTTCAATTTGATGGACTCAAGAAATCCTTGGGGATTTTTGTTGGTGTTGGTGTTGGTTTCGGTTTTGCTCATAACTATGTTTTTTTCTTTTTTTTTTCTCCAGGGTTATTGCTGAGACTCAATGCCTACACTATGAATCCACTTCTCCTATGACCATTTTATTTATGTATTTATTATTTATTTATTTATTTGGAAAGGACAGAGAGAAAGTAAGGGGGAGGGAAGATAGGGAAAGAGAAAGAGACACCTGCAGACCTGTTTCACCTCTTGGGAATCGACCCTGCTGCAGGTAGGGAGCCGGGACGCGAATCAGGATCTTGGTCCAGGTCCTTGTGCTTGATGCTCTGTGCGCTTAACCCAGGGCACTGTGGCCCAGCCCCCCAAAAACTATGTTGTTAACTCCAGCGAATCTTCATCACAGTGAACCGAATCACATAAAATTGGAAAAGAATCTATGAATCAAGTTTTTAGAGTGACATAAAAATGAAATCAGAAAAAGGTAATTATTTCTAACAACTGCCCCCCACGTTCTACAGTGTGCATTATCAGCCCCATCTCTTTTCTTTTTCCTCCACTTTATTGGGGAATACTTTGGTCTATAGTACAGTTGTTGACACATAATTACAATCTCCCCATTCTTCTTCTTCTAGCGTTTGCCCTTCTTCCGTAGCCAGTCAACAGCGTCAGGTTGAGCCTGATGTAAAGTTTCAAGACCTCCTTTGAATCTCCCCATAATAGGCGCCTACAAGTTATTTCTAACTATGTCCCACATCTCTTTGGATTTTTTTTCTCTGGAAAGGACCCTTTTTAGGACTACAGCAAACATGATCATTTATAAACAAACTATAGAATATAGAAAGTACCTCTTGTGAATTTGGATTTATAAATGGTTTCTACAAATGTAACACCAATAACTCTTTTCTATAACCCTTCCCTTCTCTTCTTGCCAGGTCTAGGAAAAAAAAAAAGATTCCTAGACAAGGAAGACAGCATAGTAGTTCATAGTAGTTATGCAATAAGATTTTAGTGCCTGAGATTCTGAGCTCCCAGGCTCAGTCACCACCATAAGTCACAGCTGAACAGTGGTCTGGCCTCTTTCTCTTTTAAGAATTTTATTTTTAATTTTATTTTATCTTGCCAGGGCATAGCTCAGCTCTGGTTTATGGTGGCACTGCACATTGAACCTGGGAGCTAGGAGCCTCAGACATGAGAGTCTCTTTGCATAACCATTATGCTATCTCCCCCACCCTTGGCCTGCCTTTCATATCTCTCTCTCTCTCTTGTGTTTCTCTCTTTCTCATCTTTCCCTTTGTATTTATTTCATCAAAATAAAATTAATTAGCTTTTTAAAAGGAAAAAAAACAGGGATGGTGAAATAGTTCACTTGGATAGTACACTACTTTGCTACATGTTCATTCAACCCAGGTTCCGCCAGGCCTCCACCACATTGAAGGAAGCTTTGGTACTATGGGCTATCTGTCTTGTTCTCTCTTTCTCCCCCCCCCACTCTAATTCTCTGTCTCTATGATAAAAAAAAAAGGAAAAAATATTTTATTCCTTTCCTCACTAGTATTTAGTCTTTTTTACTAAATTTAATTCCAGAAAGAACAGTCAGCTTATAAAATTTCATAGCACTGACTGTTGGTACTTATTAGATTTTAAAATTGGTTGTACACATAGTATGGACTCAACAAAATGAACTTCATTTTATTCAAGTCTCCAGTGAAAGAGAGAAAGCTGGTCCCCCTGGGTTCCCACTATAGTGTCTAGACATACAGTGCTCTCTCAGCGGCCTGCCTGCACTCTAAGAGCAGATGAAGCCTTCCCCCGAGGGCCCACGCCTCCGGAATGTTTCTCCCCTCTAGATCAGACACACTCTGAGATCCGTGAAGCCGTGTGCTCAGTCAGGCATTTTCCAGAAGCTTGTGGGTGGACCAGGATCAAAGATTAAAGTGGTAGCAAGTCTTTATTTGTTATGACCACAGAATAGTCTATCCAAGTTGTCCACTTACAGGAACGGAAGATGCTCTTATAACTGCAAAGAACATCATTAGTGTCCTATTTCCTCTCTCAACTACCTTCCTAGGGTAGCTGTGCTTACTTTGACCCAATCAAGGCACAGAAACAGCTTCCTGGCCTAAGGGACGAAATGTCAGGTAGTTCACCTCTCACCCCAGACTGGATGCTCCCAGACAGCATGGTCCAATGCCCTAAGCAATGGACTGGAAATTCCAGACTAATTATACCCTTTCCAATGCTGAATTTGCTGTGTGCTGCCAGATGAAGCACCTACCTTCTCTGGACCTGTGCCTGGGCTTGTTTGCTACATGAGGAAAATGGCTACCATGAAATAAGATACAACTAGCCACTTCTCTGGGCCTCAGCTTCCTCCTCTATAAAGGTGGGATGACTAACTGGTGACTTCACTGATGCACAGGGTCGATGGAAGGTGAAAACGTATATAAAAACTCCACTCATTTGTAGAGTGATGAATAAATTGGTTCCTCCCAGTGACAATACCAGTTAGCAGGATAAACCTGGAATTCTACTCCAACTTTGCTGACTCTCACTCCAGTGGACAAGAAAACCCACACAGACTACATTACTTTTCCTTATCATGAATTTTCTACTGACTCTGTCCCTAGTGGGCTCTGTTTTCATGGCACAAACACTCCTATGAGACATGAAGAACCCAACTATAAATTAAGTCCAATCTTGCAACGAGCACCTGTTAGGAGGAGGATGGCAGTTCTGAGAACAAAACCAAGAAAATGTGGTGCAGCATTTCTATCTAAAGCAAATTCAAAATCTTTCAGGTTCTCAAGTGTCTAGAAAACTTCTGTGTGACTTCCTGCATCCCAAAAAGAATTTTGATCCATACTTCCAGTGGGGGAGAAATGATAGGGGGAAGATGACCAGAGGTCTCTTAACTCCAACTCCATAATGATCAGGGAAGAGGAGGAAAAAAGAAGGGACGTTGGATATAGTAATAGGTGTATGTGTGACTTGAAAAAAAAAAAGAAAAGAGGGTGTGAGGTGGTAGCTCAGCGGGTTGAGCGCACATGGTGCGAAGCATAAGGACTGGTGTAAGGATCCCAGTTCAAGCCCCCACTCCCCAACTGCAGGCGAGTCACTTCACGGGCGATGAAGCAGGTGTACAGGTGTCTATCTTTCTCTCCCCCTCTCTGTCTTCCCCTCCTCTCTCCATTTCTCTCTGTCCTATCCAACAACGACAACATCAATAACAACAATAAAACAACAAGGGCAACAAAAGGGGGGGAAGAAAAAAACAGAAGATGGGGCCCTAAAAAAACAATGGGCAAATAGATACAAACACAGACAGATAGTTGTAGACACAATAATTAACCCATATCTGCAACCTGGGAAGAACCCCTGTAGCTTCCAATGGAGAGACTAGGGATCCAGAACTCTGGTGGCAGATGGTGCAGAGGTGGTACCCTGTTACCTCGTAATTTTGTAAATTCAAACACTAATAAAAAGAAATAATTTTGTAAATTCAAACACTAATAAAAAGAAATAATTTTGTAAATTCAAACACTAATAAAAAGAAATAATTTTGTAAATTATTCAAACACTAATAAAAAGAAATAATTTTGTAAATTCAAACACTAATAAAAAGAAACCATGCAAACAAAAAGAAAGAAAGAAAGAAAGAAAGAAAGAAAGAAAACTTCCATGTGAGAATTAGACACAGAATGGCAAGCCTGCTTCCCTCCACACTGAATCACACTGGATCCACCCTCTTCATGCCCTTAGTTAATTCCTCAGTAATTGGAGAGCTCAGGTCTTTGCAAATGGCACTGTTTTATGACAGTGTATTTACTTCAGGGTGGATTAGCATGAATGTGTCGATTATATTGAATGGCCAATTTTGTGGGAGTTATTTGAAAGCTTGCAGAATAAACTGTTATTTGACTTGGGAGATTGGGGAGGGGGAAAATCGTAATGTTTTGTGGTTTGCTCCCTTTCGTTCATATTTGCATGAAAGCCTCATAAGCAAAAGCAGTTGGAGTCTCAAGTATAATGATAGCATTGGTGGTGAAAGGTGTGAACCTATCGGGCAGGCGTAGGAGGTGATTTTTTTTCACACAGAAGCAGAGTAACCGAAAATCTTTGTTAATAGAGATTATGTGGGGGCCGGGTGGCGGTGCACCTGGTTGAGCACACATGCTCAAGGACACAAGGACTCAGTGCACAAGGACTCAGGTTCAAGCCCCTGGTTCACACCTGCAGGGGAAAGCTTTGCGAATGGTAAAGCAGGTCTGCAGGTGTCTCTCTGTCTCTCTGCCTTTCTTTTTTTTTAACTACTTTTCTTTTTTAATATTTATTTATTTATCCCCTTTTGTTGCCCTTGTTGTTTTATTGTTGTAGTTATTATTGATGTCGTTGTTGTTGGATAGGACAGAGAAAAATGGAGAGAGGAGGGGAAGACAGAGAGGGGGAGAGAAAGACACCTGCAGACCTGCTTCACCGCTTGTGAAGCGACTCCCCTGCAGGTGGGGAGCCAGGGCCTCGAACCGGGATCCTTACCTCGAACCGGGATCCTTACTCCAGTCCTTGGGCTTTGGGCTACCTGCGCTTAACCCGCTGCACTACCGCCTGACTCCCTTATTGTTGCTGTCATTGATGTCGTTGTTGTTAGGACAGAGAGAAAAGGAGAGAGGAGGGTAAGAAAGATAGACACCTGCAGACCTGCTTCACCGCTTGTGAAGCGACTCCCCTGCAGGTGGGGAGGAACCAGGGGCTAGAACCGGGATCCTTACCTGGGTCCTTGCACTTTACATCATGTGGGCTTAACCCACTGCGCTACTGCCCAACTCCCCCCTCTCTCCCTTTCTAGCTTCCCTCCTCTCAATTTCTGGCGCTCTCTATCCAATAAATAAATAGATAATAATAAAAAAATTTTAATAAATTATGTGTGGAGACTAGAAAATATAGGTTTGATTCTGAGAACCTTTGTTCATAACATAATTCAAAACTACTCTCGGGGTCAGATTAGGTAGCACAGCGGGTTAAGCGCACGTGGCACAAAACTACTCTGTTAATTTGCTTATTATGTAAAGACAGTCCCGTCATATTCTGATACAAACATTTAGTGACTCTTTTCTTTTTTTTGTAAGATTTATTTATTTATTTTTAAGATCAAGAGAGAACCAGAGCATCACTTTGGCATATACAGTGCCAGAGATTGGTTTGGGGCCTCAGTCATACGAGTCCTGCATTCTATCCCTGAGGCACTTCCCTGGTCTCAAGCATTCTTCCAGAATCTTTGATTATAAGTCATTCTCCAGAAGAACCTCTAGTGGAGGGCTAAGTAGAGTTTTTACACATATGAGTTAAATTCAGTTTTTGTCTTTACTTTCACTTATTTATTTTTAATTGCCACTAGGGTTACTTCTGGGCCTTGGTGTCTGCACAACAAATCCACCATTTCTAAAGGCCATTTCCCCCCTCTTTTCTTTTCCCTTCTTTTCTTTCTTTCTTTTTTTTTTTTATTTGATAGGACAGATATAAATTGAGAAGGATGGGGGAAGCTAGAGAACTAGAGAGAAAGAGACACACCTGCAGCCCAGGTTCACCACCTGTGAAGCTTCCTTCCCACAGATGACGATCAGAGGCCCAGACCAAGCCCTCACAAATAGTAATGTGTGCACCTCACATCCCAGTCCCTCTAGGTTTTCTGCGTATTTGTTTCTTCTCCTTACATGGCCAGAATTAATGGTGGGACAGTCAACGATACCACCAGAAAGTACTGAGTTTTCACAAGCAGGCACAGATAGCTATAAATCAGCTTTCTGGGCACCTCCAGCTGTGAAAAAAGATGCCTGAATGTTATAAGAGTGCATATATTCCAATGTGCAAGGGCCCACGTCCCCAATCACCCACCTGCAGGAGAAAGCTTTGCAAGTGGTGAGGCAATGTTACAGGTGCCTCACTGTCTCTCCACCTCTCTATCACCCTCTTCCTTCTCAATTCCTGGCTGTCTCTATCCAATAAAGAATTTATTAAGAAAAAAATTAATAAACATATTAGAAAAACAGTATTAAAGTCACTGTAGTAGAAGAAGTGCTGATCCAATGAGCTTAGTTGCTGGTCCTAAAACTGCTACCAGAAGGCTCAGAAACTTAGGAAAAATCATTTTTCTCTCTTCTAGTTAGTTTTTCAATCTGAAATTAAGTAGCTGAGACTAGAACCATGAGTCTATCCAGTTTTTAATCCCTATGATTCCATCTCCATGTTTATTTTTATTATTTTTTCTTATTACATGGCAACATATGTTCATTATATAGTTACTACAAACAAACTTTAAAAGAGTGAAATTAAAAATCATCTGCTGTCTTACTAGTCTGAGATAACTGGATTTAAGAGTATACCAAATCTATATTCATTTGCAAATATTAAGGATTTGAAAGATGTATTAAAACAAGTTAGCAGCCTATTCTTCCAGTCAAGAAAGACCGGTCCTGAAATGAGCTCAGCCTAGAGTGTTCTCAGCTGTGACCATGAACTGTGAGCTCAGACTGACAGGGATTCAGAGGTTACACAGGATCCTGTGCTAAATATGAATAGACATGGGCCCTGGGTCAGACTGATGTGGTAAATAGCTAGTTGTACTGATATGTTTTCTTCAAGTGTGGGAGCTACCCTCTGCCTTGATCCAGCCTTCTAGTCCAGTTCTCAACTCTGACACCTTGTCCATCAGAGAAGCAATTACAGAAGCCAGAACTCCAACCTTCTGCACCCCATAAATAATTTTGGTCCACACTCCTGGGGTGGAGTGTGTGTGTAAGGATAAGGTGACCAGAGAGGTCTGAAATCCAATTCCATCAGGACCAGGATAGAAAAGGGAGGGGGGAGGAAGGACACTTAGAAGTAGTAATATGTGTAGGTGTGACTAAGAAAGGGAGAGATAGCAGGACCATAGAAAAAGTCGGCATATATATATATATATATATATAGAGAGAGAGAGAGAGAGAGACAGAGAGAGAGACAGAGACAGATAGAGGGGGGAAGGAGGGGTGGAGGGAAATAATAGTCAACCTGTATCTGTGATCTTGGGAGAACTAATGCAGTTTCCAATGGAGGGAAAGGGGACACAGAACTCTGGTGGTGGGAAAGGTGTAGAGTAAATCCCTCTCTCCATTGTTACCAGTCATTTCTGTCAGGAACAACAAAATAGACCCCTTTGTGGGCCCCCCATAGGACCTTGCCCTCAACTTAGATCAACAACGGTAGAGAATGTTCCATCCTCCAAAGGGCAGCTGGACAACATACTCTATGCTACACCTAAGGAAGATGGGTCAATACCGGGGCAGCTTGGAATGTTCCTACTCATGACCACAGAATATAAGCTCAGATCTACAGGGATGCAGAGGTCACATAGGCTTCTAAGCTGAATATGGGCCCCATAACAAATCAGATCGATGGGGTTTACAGTCAACAATATTTATACCCCTTTCCCATATTAGGGAGCTACTTTCTTCCCTGATCCAGCTTTCTGTTCCTTTTCCAGCCATGACATCATCTCCCCAGGCAATAACTTGGATCCACCTGCATATCAGATTTCATGCTCAGGGAAAAAAAAACTAGTATAGCTACAGGCCCTTTGGAATATAACTAAAATATGCCTACTAGCTATCTACAAAATGGAGGACCCCCCAACTCTTCATCTGCACTATTCCAGCCTTTAGGTTCATGATTGGTCAATAATTTGTTTGGCTTTGTATGTTAACTCTCTTTTCAGCCACCAGGTTCCAGATGCTAGCATGATGCCTAACAGACTTCCATGGACAGACAACCCCACCAATGTGTCCTGGAGCTCCACTTCCCCAGAGCCCTTCCCCACTAGGGAAAGAGAGAGGCAGGCTGGAAGTATGGGTCGACCTGTCAACACCCATGTTCATCGAGGAAGCAAATGCAGAAGCCAGACCTTCCACCTTCTGCACCTCATAATGACCTTGGGTCCATACTCCCAGAGGGTTAAAGAGAAGGAAAACTATCAAGGGAGGGGATGTGATACGGAGTTCTGGTGGTGAGAATTATGTGGAGCTGTACCCCTTTTATCCTATGATTTTGTCAATGTCTCCTTTTTATAAATAAAAAAAGAGGGAAAAAAAGAATTACACCTGTTACTTTAGAATTTTGTAAAACAATATTAAATCACTATTTTTAAAAAAGCTAGTAGCAAACATTTCCTCAAAATGTTGACACTATTATTATTTTCTTATTTCCAAAGCCTCAGTGAGAAAGCATAGAACCTCAAGCAAACATTGAAAGGAGAAGTAGGATGGCAGTGCATTCAGCGAAACGCACACAGTATTATGCTCCCATGTACCAGAACCCAGGTTCAAGTGCCCAGTTCCCACCTGCAGGGGAAAAGCTTCACAAGTGGTGAAGCAGTGCTGCAGGTGTCTCTCTTTCTCACTCCCTCTCCGTATCCCCCCTTTCCTCTCAATTTTTCAGTCTCTATCAAATAAAAGGGGGTAAATGAGAGAGGAGGAGAAAGGAAGGGGGCATGAAGAGATGGAAGAGGGGGAGGGGCAGAAGGGGAAAAAATAACCACAGGAAAGGTAGATTTGACATGCTGACACATAGCCTCAGTGCTTACCCTAAAAAAGTAAATAAAAACAGAAATAAAAGGACAATCAAAGGAGGCACATTGATTATTTGGAACTACCCTATCACTGGGGATCATGCTAAAATGAAATAAACCAGAAGACAAATACTAGTAGAATCCATTCCTATGTCAGGTTTAGGAGACTAAGCAGGGTAACAGACAAGGTGAAAAATAAATAAATCTAGGTGGGAAGGGGCTTCAAGGTGAAAGAGGACCCAGTGTCTTGGTACTGAGGGAGATTTGGCATTTTGCTGGTGGGTGGAGTATGCTAACATATATTTTGGAGAAGTGTAGAATTGTTTCCCTGAGACAACAGACTTGTAAAACATTTCCTCTATATAAAGGAGCTCATCTGAGCCAGCAAAATAGTTCACTGGGTTAGGGTGCTGCTTCACCATGTATGTGACCCAAGTTCAAACATGACCCATACTGCACTGCAAATGGTTTTGGTGCTATGGTGTTTTCCTTTCTTTCTTTCTTTCTTTCTTTCTTTCTTTCTTTCTTTCTTTCTTCCTTCCTTTATTTATTTATTTTCCCTTTTGTTGACCTTGTTGTTTTTCATTGTTATTGTAATTATTGTTGTTATTTATGTCGTCATTGTTAGGTAGGACAGAGAGAAATGGAGAGAGGAGGGGAAGACAGAGAAGGGGAGAGAAAGATAGACACCTGCAGACCTGCTTCACCGCCTTTGAAGCGACTCCCCTGCAGGTGGGGAGCCAGGGGCTCCAACGGGATCCTTAGCCAGTCCTTGCACTTTGCACCATGTGCGATTAACCCACTGCTACTGCCCAGACTCCCTGGTGTTTTTCATGTTAGTGCATGCGCATAGTGAGTGAGTGAGTGAGTGTGTGTGTGTGTGTGTGTGTGTGTGTGTGTGTGTGTGTGTGGTGAAGTCCCAGTGATGACAACAAAAGAATGCCTTCTGACTTCACAGAGAAAGGGACCAAAAGAATTTAAATATGGCTAAATATGTCATCATTACTGGATGGCAGAGAACAGGTGTCCTGCCCCTCCCCCCCACACTCACACACCTGTTCTACAGTTCTAAAACAGGTTGCATACTTCTTTTATTCCTGGATATTATTTCTCTCTCTCTTTCTCAACAGAAGGATGTAACATTTATTTACTCTGTTGTTAAGAGTTTAGATTAAAAGTAGACTTTCTAGTCTCTTTCTACCTGAAGACCCCTAATTACATCTGCCCTAATATTCCTACCTTTGGGTCCCTGTTTATTAAACATTTTGTTCTCCTTTATATTCAGCCACCAAGCTGTGGATGTTACTATGATTTCATTCTGACTTCCCTGGGCGGATGATCTCACTCAATGTATCCTAGAACCCCACCTCTCCAGAGCCCTGTCCCAGTAGGCAGAGATAGAAACAGGCTGGGAGTATGGACGGACTTTCCAACACCATGACCAGTGGAGAATCAATTACAGAAGCCAGACCTTCCACCTTCTACACCCCATAATGATCCCAGGTCCATGATCCTAGAAGGGTAAAGAATAGGGAAGCTTCCAATGGAGGGGATGGCATACAGGACCCTGGTGGTGAGAACTGTATGAAGTTATACCCCAGTTATCTTACAGACTTGTCAATTACTACTAAATCACCAATAAAAAATTCAAAAAGGTTTGATTAATTTTTAAGGAGATGTAGTTAGCATATTAGTTTCAGGTGTTTGGCATAATGACATATGTATTCTCTTCAATAAACCAACTTAACAGTCATCACTGCCCATTGTTTTGTATTTGTTTTTGTTTTTTATTATTACTATTTATTTATAAAAAAAAGAAACACTGACAAAACCATAGGATAAGAGGGGTACAACTCCACACAGTTCCCACCACCAGAACTCCCTATCCCATCCCCTCCCCTGATAGCTTTCCTATTCTTTAACCTTATGGGAGTATGGACCCAAGGTCATTGTGGGGTGCAAAAGGTGGAAGGTATGGCTTCTGTAATTGTTTCCCCGCTGAACATGGGTGTTGACAGGTCGATCCATACTCCCAGCCTGCCTCTCTCTTTCCCTAGTGGGGCAGGGTTCTGGGGAAGCAGAGCTCCAGGACACATTGGTGGGGTCGTCTGTCCAGGGTAGTCTGGTTGGTATGCTAGAATCTGGAACCTAGTGGCTGAAAAGAGAGTTAACATACAAAGCCAAACAAATTGTTGAACAATCATGAGCCTAAAGGCTGGAATAGTGCAAATGAAGAGTTGGGGGGACCTCCATTTTGTAGATAGCTAGTAGGCATATTTTAATTATATTCCAAATGGCCTGAGGCTATACTAGTTTTTTTTTTCCCTGAACCTGAAATCTGATATGCAGGTGGATCCTAGTTGTTGTCTGAGGAGATGATGTCATGATGACTGAAAAAAAGGACCAGAAAGCTGGATCAGGGAAGAGAGTAAATATAGGAAAGGTGTATAAATATTGTTAATTGTAAACCCCATCGATTTGATCTGATCTGGGGTCCATATTCCTAGATCACTGCTCATTGTTATGAAAATCTTTTTTCCTGGTGATGACAACTTTTTAAAATTTTTTTATTTACAAAAAGGCAATATTGGCAAAACCATAGGATAAGAGGGGTACAACTCCACACAATTCCCACCACCAGTACTCTGTATCCCATCCCCTCCCCTGATAGCTTTCCTATTCTTTATCCCTCTGGGAGTATGGACCCAAGGTCATTGTGGGGTACAGAAGGTAGAAGGTTTGGCTTCTGCAATTACTTCCCTGATGAACATGGACGTTGACAGGTTGATCCATACTCCCAGCCTACCTTTCTCTTTCCCTAGTGGGGCGGGGTTCTAGGGAATCTGAGTTCCAGGACACATTGGTGGGGTTGTCTCTCCAGGGAAGTCTGGTAGGCATCATGCTAGCATCTGGAACCTGGTGGTTGACAAGAGAGTTAACATACAAAGCCAAACAAATTATTGACCAATCATGGACCTAAAGGCTGGAATAGTGCAGACGAAGAGTTGGGGGGGGTCCTCCATTTTGCAGATAGCTAGTAGGTATATTTCAGTTATATTCCAAAGAGCCTGTGGCTATACTAGTGTTTTGCTTTGTTTTTTCTTTTTCTTTTTCTTTGTCTTTTTTCCCCTGAGCCTGAAATCTGATATGCAGGTGGATCCAAGTTATTGTCTGGGAAGATGATGCCACGACTGGAAAAAGGACCAGAAAACTGGATCAGGGAAGAAAGTAGCTTCCTAATATGGGAAAGGGGTATAAATATTGTTGACTATAAACCCCATCAATTTGATTTGGTCTGCAGCCCATAATCAGCTTAGGAGCCTATGTGACCTCTGCATCCATGTAGATCTGAGATAACATTCTGTGGTCATGAGTAGGAACATTCCAAGCTGCCCCAGTATCAACCCATCTTCCTCAGGTGTAGCATAGAGTATGTTGCCCATCCTCCCATTGGAGGATGGAACATTCTCTACCATTGTTGATCCAAGTTGAGGGCAAGGTCCTATGGGGGCCCACAAAGGGGTCTATTGTGTTGTTTCTGATTGAAATGACCAGTAACCATGGAGAGAGGGATTTTTTCTCGAGGTCTAGGCCCATCATGTCTGTTTGGGAATCTCAGGACTCCCCGACTAGGGCCCCAGCTGATGGGTGGCCTGATAGTGAATAAAGAGTCATTGTTAAAGTATGCCAGTCTCTTATCCTTATTCAGTTTTTGAAGTCCTTGCTTTGCCAAGGTTAGCTTTGGAATGAGTGAGAGAACTGTAATAGGAAGTAGGTGAGGAGGGTATCTAAGTCTAAGTAGACACTATTTCATTATGAACTTGATACTGACTCACCACAGACCATTGTGTATTTTTGCTTTCAGGTATATGTTTTGCCCTAATTTATGGATACATGTGAACATACGCTCTATCTCATGGGACCTGGTCTATATCTAGGTTTTGGAACTTTGTTAGGAAGTGAGCCACCTGGAATGGAATTAGAGAATACTATGAAAGGAAAGGTCTCACCTAAGTAATGAGGTTGAAGGGTTGACATTTCATGGCTGATGTCTCTGGACACAGTCTGAAGTGAAGCATGCTGAGGTGGTACTTGTTGCATTGATTAAGTTGGGATCAGTGGATGCCAAACCCGCTGGCAACAACTCACGGAAAGTCTGAACTTCACCCACTCAAGTAGGAAGGCCTGGATGCTTCTTCATAGTCTGGGCGTCGGTAGCCAACCCTCTCTCCCATCTCCCATCCTCCCGTATCTCCAAACTCAGTGGCCAGTCACCTAACTCAAGTTGGTCGTGCTAAGATCGATCCAGTCTGGAAAAGAGAAATTTCCCATGAGTGGTCATCCACTTCCATTTATCTTGTCCATCTCCAAAACTCTCTCCCTTTACACTGTCTGAACTGGAAGACGCTTTGAAGAGGGTTAAACCGGGAACGGCTGCTGGCTATGATAACATCACCCCAGAACTCATTCTTAACTTGGGCCCCGCGGCAAAGAAGTGGCTCACTACATTCCTGTCCCACATCTTGGAATCCGAATCTATGCCCAAAATTTGGCGTCATGCGAAAATAATAGCAGTTTTGAAACCAAAGAAAGACCCAACACTGGCCGCCAGCTACAGACCAATTTCTCTCCTCTCCGTGTGTTACAAACTCCTTGAGAGGCTGCTTCTGTCACGAATTTCTCCTCTTACAGAGAAATTCCTATCACCTGCCCAAGCTGGTTTCCGCCCAGGAAGATCTACCTGCGAACAAGTCCTGGCCCTCTCAACTTACATTGAAAATGGATTCCAGAAGAATTTAAAGATGGGTGCTGTCTTTGTTGATCTCACAGCAGCCTATGACACGGTCTGGCATCATGGTCTCCTAGTCAAGATCTCAAGATGCCTGCCTCCATGGGTGGCCAACACTATATTGTTTCTTCTCCAAAACAGAAGATTCTGGGTGCATCTGGGTGACAAGTCTAGCAGATGGAGACTTGTCTCAAGTGGCCTCCCCTAGGGCTCTGTTCTGGCTCCTACGCTATTTAATATTTACATCAATGACCTCCCAGAAACTTCTTCAAGGAAGTTCATCTACGCCGATGACATCTGCTGTGCAACTCAGGCATCCAAGTTCGACATCCTCGAGGAAACACTCACGAAAGACATGTCTCTGATATCTGATTACTGTAAAAAATGACGACTAATCCCTAGCACTGCAAAAATGGTATCATCTGTTTTCCATCTACACCATGCCTCGGCCTCGCGTGAGCTTAATGTGCAGCTTGGCGACACGAGAATCCGGCATGAAGCCCAGCCAGTCTATCTTGGCGTTACTCTCGATCGCACTCTGTCATTTCACAAACATCTCATAAAAACTGCGGCAAAGGTGGGCGCGAGGAATCACATCATTGCAAGACTGGCCAGCTCCTCATGGGGCGCGAGCGCTTCCACACTGCGATCATCATCTCTGGCATTATGCTATTCCACTGCAGAATACTGTGCCCCAGGATGGTTTCCGTAGCCTCCATGTCCACTTGGTCAATTCCAAATTATACTCCTCCATGAAGATAATTTCTGGAACCATCCGTTCCACCCCGGTTCCATGGCTGCCAGTTCTTAGCAACATCACCCCGCCAGATATTCGTCGGGATGCGGCATTATCTAAGTTCATTTCCCACGTCTACGCTCAACCGGACCTGCCAATATACGCGGATATCTTCGCCCACCCTGTCCAACGCTTGACGTCTCCTCACCCAATCTGGTCCCCTACGCCTACACTGAACTTCTCTGTTCCAGACTCTTGGAAACAGAGTTGGCAGTCAGCTGAGGTCAAGAACAAACACCTCATCACAGACCCCTGCAAGCGTCAACCCGGCTTTGACCTAGCACGTTATGATTGGGCCCTCCTCAATCGCTATCGAACAGGCCATGGCCGGTGCGCCGCTATGTTCCATCGCTGGGGAGCCAGAGACGACCCGAACTGCCCCTGCGGCTCCAGACAGACTATGACCCACATAGTCTGCCACCTCTCCAGATTCAAAGGAGGTCTCAAAACTTTACATCAGGCTCAACCTGACGCTGTTGACTGGCTACGGAAGAAGGGCAAACACTAGAAGAAGAAGCGGATGCAATATCATTTGGTACGAATTGAGAGAAGGATGCAGGAAAGTGAGCCCCACCCTAGAGGTTCCAGGACCAGGGGAAATATAGGCTCTATAGAGAAAGTGGGAGGCTCCTGCTGTCTTAGGGTTTAAGAAGGCAATAGATAGTTATTGCTATTTTCACATTATTTGACAATTGGGTTAACTTTGAAATATCCCTTTGTTAGGATTTGCTGTATCATACACAACATCACCATAATTTATGGTGATGACATCCTTAAATGTCTATTTTCCTAAAAGTCAAATACATAGAGTATTATCAACCCACGTCTCTATGTTACACATTGCAGCTCCATGACATATTTATTTAATATGGAAATGTTTACCTTTTGATCCCCTCACCAATGTCTCTGCCTCTCTTTCTTTACCTTGAGTTTGTTTTGTTTTGTTTAGTAAGATTCCATGTATAGAGAATATCATATAGTGTTAAGAATTTTTATTGTAAAAGATAAACAGGATTATTGAATTTTTCTTCCTGTATACTGTATAACCATGCACTAACCAGTTGTGCCACTGAGCTCCAGTTTTTTTTGTTGTTTTTTTCTGATCGAACTTCGGTTAACAAGAGAATACTGAACTTTCCTTGCTAATGGGGTGCTCATCAGACTATATCCCAACCACTTACAATAGGTCACTAGCAGTCATCAAAAAAAGCTTCCTTGAGGACATGAATCCATCCTAGAGATTAATTGTGCTTAGTAGAAAAGATACCTAAGTACCTTTTCCTACCATATCTCCCCATGGTATCAGACAAGTGAGAGAATCTTGATTTTTCCCTAGTTCATTGTGTTTGCTTCTATTGATATTGTTTCCTTCTACTGAATGAAGGGGAATCCCTATTCCTACATTTATTTTTTTTTATTTAAGATGTCAAGAAACATGTAAGATATCTTTATATGCTTTTAATTTTTTGTATTGTATTTATGTATTTATTAGATAGAGACAGCCAGAAATCAAGAGGGAAGTGGTGAGAGAGAGAGAGAGAGAGAGAGAGAGAGAGAGAGAGAGATCTACAACACTGCAACATTGCTTCACCACTTACAAAGCTCTCCCCTTGCAGGTGGGGGCCAGGGGTTCAAACCCAGGTCCTTGCACATTGTAACATGTGCACTCAGCCAGCTGTGCCACCACCCTGCCCCCCTCATAAATATTTATTGACTTATTGAGCCTGAGCCAATCAAAGACACTGGTTTTCCTGATGTTCTTATTTATAAAGAAGTGGGGAAATAGCACCCACCCACGCCTATTTCACGGAGAAGCCAAAAGAGAGAAAGAAACAATGAAGATCAGATTCTTAGACGAGAAGTACTGTATGTATTCAGCTCTTATTCTTACTCACCGCCTAGTCAATGTTTCTGACTTCTAAGAGTCTAGTTCTCAGTATCTAAAAACTACAGAGCTTATTCTCAGCCTCTAACTGGGCTCATTCTCCAGACAACTACACCTAACCTTTAAAACTCTTCCCCCACAATTCAAAATTGACCTCGTTTGCTTTCCTAAGGTTATACTGGACCCAAGTAAAGGTCATCTCAAAGTTGTCTACTTTTTTTTTTTTTTTTTGCTTGTTTTCTCTAACTCAGCTCATGGAAAAGGAAAGAGACAATAGTCTCTCAAGGACTAGATAGGGAGAGACAGAGTTATGGTTCTGCAAGCCTATTTTATGCTTGAGGCTCCAAAGTCCCAGGTTCAGTCACCATAAGCCAGAGCTGAATAGTGAGGGGGGGAATATATATATATACAGTGAGCAAAATTTCTTTTAGGAGCCAGACAGTGGCCAGCTGGTAAGGCACACACATTACCAAGTGCAAGAACTCAGGTACAAGCACCCTCTCCTCACCTGCAGGGGGAGCTTCATGAGTGGTAGAGCAGCAGTGATACAGGTGTCTCTCTTCCTCTCTCTCTTTCTATCTCTCTCTCTCCTCCTCCTTCTTAATTTCTAACACAAACATAACAAAGGGAAAAAGAATGGCCACCAAGAATGGTGGAATTATGCAGGCAGCTAGCCCCAGCAGTGACCCCAGTGGAGAAAAATATATATATATTGTTAATTATGTGATGATTTAACATTCTTTCTCTTCCAATAAAGACACTCTCAACTACTGTATCTCAACTACTATCATCAAACTCTATGTTAAGTTCTTCACATAAAACACTCACCAGCGGGAGCCGGGCGGTAGCGCAGCGGGTTAAGCGCAGGTGGCGCTAAGCGCAAGGACCAGCATGAGGATCCTGGTTCGAGCCCCGGGCTCCCCACCTGCAGGGGAGTCACTTCACAGGCGGTGAAGCAGATCTGCAGGTATCTGTCTTTCTCTCCTCCTCTCTGTCTTCCCCTCCTCTCTCCATTTCTCTCTGTCCTATCCAACAACAACGACATCAACTACAACAACAATAAAAAGACAGCAAGGGCAACAAAAGGGAAGATAAATAAATAAAATTACAAAAAAAAACAACAAAAACACTCACCGGCATCTAGAGTGATCTCTGAGAGTGGGATTGGTCCTCTGTTTTCAGATGTACACTAAGAGAAAAGCACTGGAGAGGTGGTCTGCTCTCCCTATTTCTTTCTCTATCTCTTCCCCTTTATGAATGAAAAAAATTGGCTTTGAGTAGTGTAATCATGCATGTTCAAGACACTAACTCTAAAAAAAAAAAAAAAGTGAGCCATAAGAGACCACACTATTCTGATTAGGACTTACTACCACTGTTTTCTTTCTGAATCCTTACTGAAGAGTGAGCTTCAGAAGGGGAAGGATTATATGCATTAATTTCTTTTTTTTTTGTGGTAGTTCCTTTATTAGAAAATTCTATTTATGTAGAAACTCTAGAATATCTGACATCTTCCCTGCCAAAATCTCTTCCATCTATTTCCTGCTCCTCTCTTACCTTTTTTTTTTTTTTTTTCTCCTAGCCTTAGAGAGTCTTCAGGGAGGAAAGGCAGTGGAGGGCGAAGGGCTGGAAGTAGGTTTTTTACTCCACTGTGCACTGGATTTGATATAGAAATTAATATGCATTAATTTCTATATCAAATCCAGTGCACAGACCATAGAAATCTCAATAAATAGTGAGTGAATGAATTAACTTAAATCATTTCAATATTTTTTATTCTTACTTACTGCTCTGTACTCCCTACCCTACCTTTGAGTGCCTTTGGTAATAAAAACTTACAGTTGTTCTAAAACTGTGAAAAAAATATATTTTTAGGTAGCAAAATCTATAATTTATCATTACTGCCTTGAAATGTATACACTGCTGAAAATTTTCCAGCTATTTTGTCATAATTGGGTCTCTGTAGAAGCCCTTGCCTACAAATCCCATTTTTATTATTAACAATTAATTGTCCCAGTGGTGAATGTGACTCATCTGCTCATCATTCCCATTCAACAGAGAGGAAACACATAACCAAGTCATAGCCAAGGTCAAAGTCAAATGAATGGAGGAGTCAAGCATGAAACTAGTGACCGTGGCCCAAAACTCTAGTCATTATGCCTCTGGCTCCTGGTTTCTTCCAAGATTTCTACATAGTTAGAAACTCTTCTCACTTTGCCAGATGTTTATCACATCTTTCAAGTGGAAGCAAGTCCTTTCAATTAGGCTAACCCGGGGAAACCCACCCTGCTTCTCTGAAGGAAGAATGGCCAGACCAGTTCATCTAAAATATGAACTGACGTGATTCTTTGAATTCTGAAGCTGTTCTGACAGCATTCCCATGTTGGCTAAGGTCCCACCAGTAATAAACTGGAGTATGAAAACAAAGAGTGTTCTCACGTTTTTGTTTTTGGTTTTTTTTTTCTTTTTTCCCTAACTAAGAAGGTTAAATACTGGGTAAGCGCTGAAATGTTGACATATTTATCTGAGTCCTGAGCTTGACTTGTTCCTACCTAACTACTATATCAAATTCCCATCAGCACACACACAAACAGAAGTTAAGTTTCCATTTGTCTACAAAAGTCCCAGAGAACAAGCCAATTTTGTGTAACAGTCATTTACCAATTTCGCTCTTGGCTGTGGCTAAATTCTGCTTTCTCTTGAGTGGATAAACAAATTGAAAAGTCAAATAGATTTTTTTAAAAAGTTGTATTCAGAATCTCAGTGCTGTGCTGTGCTGTGGCCTGTTTTTATTCCCAATTTCATAAGTCACTTCATGTCTCTACTAGCACTTTAATGTTGCCACATTTGCATAATTCCTTTGAAATTTTTATAATCTCATTAATTTAAAAAATTGAAGAACATAAAAGGTAAGAATAAAAAGGCCATGAAAGAACAAAAGCATAGCTCAAGACTCAGGTATTTAATTAGATTTACCACTAAGATTTTCCTTCTGAAGTGGAAAATCACTCCAGACCAGTTGCTCTGAGTCCAACATAAGAAGTAATAAAGATCACCATAATGGTCTTTCTAGGTTTCCCCAGTGCCCTGAGAATTTTGAGACATCAAACCTCAAACCCCAAAGTATTTCCAGGCTCAACAGGCAACCACAAATAATTAGAGCAAGCTGACTTGTAGACAGTAGTTGATTGGCAAATGCACCACAAGGGCATTCCTTGGCATGGTAGATGAGTTGGTTTCCAGGCAAAAGAGGCCAGAGAAAGAATCCACTCCCTACATCAGTGGTCTGTCTCCTTGCTGCACTTTTTCCTCCAACTCCCCCCACCTCACATACAAAATGGGGGATGGGGAACCTCAAAAATCTAGCCCTGATTGGTTCAAATTGTATAAGGTATCACAGTGAAGTTCAACATAGTGTGAGGAGAGGACTCAGGCTAGTTTGATACACTTTGTATTTCTCAAGCTTAATCAGATTTTTTTTTTTAAGGTTAAGTCAGTGGCAGAGTTAATAAAGTTAGGAAAGGACTTGAAAACTCAAATCATCGGCAGGAAAGAAAAAAAAAAAAAAGCATTTAATGTCAGTATGTCAAGCAGACCAGATACAAAAAGCAATGCCCTACTCGGTCCAATTCTATTTTTCCACTTTTAATGGATACATGAATGTAAGAGATAGATTGTTTTGTTATGTGAAAGTGACATTCCAAGGGTAATGGTAAGTAGCAATAGGCATTAGGCCTTGATGTTGGGCAGTAAGGAGTAGTGAGTACTAGTAAACATGAGAATACAATAAGCCCTTATAAAAGGCGTAGGCACAACACACCTGCAGCCAATTGCTGATGTGCTGAAATTCAGGACTGAGGGTTGCCAAACCATGATCATTCAAGAGAAGCCAGAAATACAAACTTTTCCTACATGGGCAGCTTACTCTGCTTTTATTTTCACTAGTTTGTTTGTTTGTTTGTTTGTCTTAAGAAACACTGTTCCAAGTAACACACACCAAAAAATGATAAGCAAACAAAAATCCTGTATACCATGTCTGCCTTTGGATCTTCAGATCATGGTTAGGTTGGCAGTTTATCTTCTACTTTTCATATTTCTCCACCTCATCCCACCCCAGCCTTCACTCTAAATGTACAGCTCTCCACCTCCAACCCTTGCTTGTGGATAAATCTAAACTCATTACATAGCTTTAGAGTCAGCAATGATAGAATGCGTATACCTCCATGCTTGCTGTAAGGTGTCAATGCTTAGTAATTTTAAGAATTTCTTTTTCCCTATCATTTTAGTTAATGATTTTTAAGACAGTTTGGATGAAGTAATAGGGTTATGTGGCTTGGAGGGGCAGAGAGGACTGGAGCTGGAAGGAAAAGGGGGCAATTAATGTATAAACACAGACAGACATTTGTACAGATGATGATTAACCCATGTCAGCAACCTTGGGACAACCACGATGCACAGCAATGAGGGATCAGGGATCCAGAACTCCAGTGGTGGGAACGGTGTGAAACTGTACCCTTGTTGACATGTAATTGTGTAAATTAATAAAAAATAAATAAATAAGAGTTGTTGCCATTGAGTGTCTGCACATGACTCGCACCATTAACTCAAGTCTTCCTCCCACATCATACCACCCTGAACTCCCCAGGTCTCTAAAATTGTTTTAATGCAGATCCAAGACATTGAGCATGTGCGACTTCATGATACTGTGATACTTTTTTACTTTTTTATTCAGATAGAGAGAGGGAGAGACACCATAGCACCAGAGCATTTTTTTTTTTAGCTTGGAAATATATTTTATTAAGTGTTAGAGTTTTTATTTTGGGGGGGGGGGATTTCGATTTTTTCAATTTAACTAATGACTTAATATTTATTTACAAAATTTTAAGATAGTTCTGTATCCTCATTCCCTCCATTGGAAGCTACAATAGTTCTCCCAAGGTTGCAGATTTGGGTTGACTATGATTTCTATAATTATCTGTCTATATTTATATACATTTGCCTTTTTTCCCTATGGCCCCCCTACCTTCTCTTCCTTTCTAAGTCACACCTAGACCTAATTTTTCCTCTTCTCTCTCTGGGTCCTGATTGAATTGAAGTTCAGAGCTGTCTGGTCATCTTCCCCTAACACTAACCCCTTTGGGAGTATGGACCAAGATTCTTTATGGGACACAGAAAGTGTAAGGTCTGGCTCAGATCTACAGGGATGCAGAGGTTACACAGGCTCCTGTGCTGAATATGGGTCCCAGATCAGATTGATGGGGTTTACAGTCAATGGTATTTATATACTTTCCCCATATTTGGGAGCTACTCTCTTCCCTGATCCAGCTTTCTAGTCCTATTTCCATCTCCGACACCATCTCCCTAGACAATACCTTTAGCCCACCTGCAAGTTAGCTGTTGAGCTTAAGCAAAAATTAGTAAAGTATGGGTCCCTTGGAATATAGCTAAAATAGAACTACTAGCTTTTTCCCAAAATCTCATCTGCTATATCCTTACCTTGTATTAAAAAATGTTTTAAAAATCTTATTAAACAATTTGTTCTGCTTTATATCTTAACTCTTTTTCAACCACCAAGTTGCAGATGCTATCATGACACCAACCTGACTTGCCTGGGCAGATGACCCCACTAATGTGTCCTGGAACCCCACCTCTCCAGATTCCTACCTCACTAGGGAAAGAGAAAGACAGGCTGGGAGTATAGACTGACATTGATGCCAACATCCATATCTGGTGGAGAAGCAATTACAGAAGCCAGACTTTCCACCTTCTACACCCCATAATGATCCTGGGTCCATACTCCCAGAGGGATAAAGAATAAGAAAGATTTCAAGGGAGGGGTTGGGATGTAGAGTTCTGGTGGTGGGAATCATGTGGAATTATACCTCTTATCCTATGGTCTTGTCAATATTTCCATTTTATAAATAAAAAAATTTAATTAATTAATTTTTAAATGATAAAATGAGCCAAAAGTGTTCTGCCTTGGTCAGTCATGCTCATGTATTTTTGGACCCCACTCTTGGTAGCATATAATCATAGATGTTTCTGTAGCCCCAGAGTCAGAAAACCACCGTATTGCATAGCTCCTCATTATAATCAGCACAGTCCACGGTGCTGTGAAGAATACTGGGCATAGCACATTATGACTCCCCTTAGAATATGTTTTTTTTCCCAGAATTACATAATCAGAAATTGACAGGCTGGAGAGAGAGTTCCCTAGGTAGGATGTCATTCTTGCCATATGCATGGTCCAGGTTAGAGACTTGGCACTATATAGGAGGTCCTATGGCATGGTGCTGTGGTATCTCTCCCTCTCTCTGTCTTACTATATATATAAGGATGATGTTGAGGGGAAAGTGATCCAGAGCAGTGACACTGCACTGAGGTAAAATACATGAGACCTCCCCAACTCTGCAAAAAGAAAAGAAACAAAAGCATCTCATTCTCAGAAATACACAGTCCAATATTCTCTGTAGGTAGATCCTTAAGAGGAAGACTGGAGTGATCTCTTATAGTCACTGTTTTAAAACCTCAAGATTCTGAGGTGGATTAGTCTTCAAGTATCTCACCTTGTGAAAAGAGATTCAGTCCCCAAATGCCTTCATTATGACAGCATGTAAAAAAAAAAAAAAGAAAGAAAAAAAAAAGTAATGGACCCCACACACACAAAAAAAAAAAAAAAATCATGAAGAAAGAGCAAGTCAAATATCCTAGATATTTGTTTATAAACTTTTTGGACTTTGCCTTTGCATCCTGACAATTTGTAAAAATAAGACATACCTAATGTAAGATTTTTTTTAAAAAAAGGACTGGGAATATGGATTGACCTGCCAACACCCATGTTCAGCAGGGAAGCAATTACAGAAGCCAGACCTTCCACCTTCTGCATCCCACAATGACCCTGGGTCCACACTCCCAGAGGGATAAAGAATAGGAAAGCTATATGGGGAGAGAGTGGGATACGGAGTTCTGATGGTGGGAATTGTTTGGAGTTGTACCTCTCTTACCCTATGGTTTTGTCAATGAAAAAAAAATTAAATCTCAAATTTTCAGAGATGATACAAAAGCAAGAAGGAAGAAAATGCATTATGATTTCTTGGGTTTCATATCAACTGGGAAACATTTTTTTTTTTTTCATTTTTGAAGAGACTTTGACTTTTTTTCTAAATAAACATCATAGGGCAGGGGTTGGGGGTGGGGAGTAATCAAAGCCAAGCCACTCAAAAGTCCAGACACTGCATTTCACTCCTCAACATTTCCAAATCTGGCACTGCTTCTTTAACAATGAGTTGAAGATTGATGCTTTGGAGGATAATGAGGCATGGGACAACCTCAAAGACATCCAGTTCCTTTTCAGCTCTTTCTCGGCATGGGCCAGGATATTAGAGAAAATCAGCAGATTTCTGAGTGTTAATGTTCAACCAGGTACAGTAAGGGGTATAAAGCACAGAAGACAAGGCAGATTCGATTGACAGATCCACCACTCTAGTCTATTGAAGTTGGCATGTACTAACCTTGTATGATGCCTTGTCTAATTAGCTGCTGAGCTATGCCCCGGTGCCTTGTTCCTGACAGCAACTTAACGGGAAAACTGCTGTCACCGTGCATGATGAAGTGGTGCTGGATTGTGCTACAAGATGTCCTGTGGCTGCAGTCCAGACTGTTTTAACTAATCATCAACTTTTCAGATTCCAACACCACGGCTTGTCTACCAAGGAAGAAACTTTGCAAAAGTCAGTGTGAATGATCTGTGGCTAAAGAAAGAGTACAAGGAATTGCTTTGTTTACATATTTTAAAGGGTCAGCTACAATAGACAGCACCATATGAAACAGAACCTTCAAGTCATGACTCCTCACACCATGTACCTAAGAAGAGAAAAATACCAGCGCTTGCCATGTGATATGGATGTATCTTTCACCGCCTTCAGTGCTAATTCAACTTTCTCTCATTGTATAACTCTGCAATTACTCAATTAACTCCTTACTTGAATAGGACCTGATTTCCTAGTTCTACTGCAAAGTTAGGCATGTGTGCCTCTGCACTCATCCTTAGTCTCAGTTTCTCCATCTGTAATCATCTGATAAAGTTCTTTCAAGTAACTTCTAAAGTGCTCGATAAGTATTCCTTAACAACTACTTTCATAGTGTTGAAACCCATCATTCTAAAGGTAAATGTGAGGGGAGCCAGGCGGTGGTGCGCCTAGTTAAGGTGCACACACTACAGTACACAAAGACCTGGGCTGAAGCCCCTGGTCCCCACCTGCAGGGGGGAAGCTTCACAAGTGGTGAAGCAGAGCTGCAGGTTTCTCTCTGTCTCTCCTCTCCTCTCAATTTCTCTCTGTCTCTATCCAATAATAATATTTTTTTAAAAAAGGTAAATGTGATTTTTTAAAAGATACCTTAAACATCATCTGTATAACCTGAAGTTAACTGTGAATGTCAAATGACAATTTTTACTGTAATTCTTCAAGAGCTGTAGTAACTGACTGTGATCACAAGTAAATATTCTAACTTTTCCCTACTGCATGCAATAGCTTGTCTATTTTTCTCTCTGGTTGACATTATCACACTTAGGTGTGACATAGTACATTCTAAACAGTGTTCTTAAGGACAAAAACATAAGCTCACTATCAAATCTGAGTGCTTCTATTTGATTTTTAGATGTCTATCACTAGCACATAACTGAACCAAGAAGTTCTTTCTGTTAAAATGCAGTTTTCAGCTCATCAAACAGAAAATGAGGCAGTAAGATTTGGATTGGGACAAGGTCAAAAACCTACCTCAGGTCCCACTGTGAGACTATCTGAACCCCAGAGAAGTATTTTGTTCCTTTGCATCAGTCAAGTTTTACACCTGCACCAGGTTACGTGCTCACATTCTCTCTAGTAATGGGACGAGTTTCCTCTTTCTATATCATCTGGAGCCAACCGATGGCAGCCTTGAAATAGGTCAAGCTCAAACTGAGGTTTTCTTCTAGTTCACCTGTATCTGAAGAAGACTTTTTATACTAGAGAGCAATACGGAAGCACCATTATGATTTCATGGTATATATTAATTAAAATAGTATGAGCAGCTTTTTTCATCTGGGTATCTGTACATAAAAGATACTCTAAACATATTTTAAGTGAAAGAAACAAGTTCATTAGTATTATAGAGCATATGCATAAGTAAATTCATCATAGTGTCTGTGTGTGTGTGTGTGTGTGTGTGTGTGTGTGTGTGTGTGTGTGTGTGTGTGTGTACTTATACATAAGTGGTTAGAAAATCAGCAAGGAAAGTTACCCACAGAATTGTAAGCAACCCTCTGACAAAAGAATAACACTGAGAAAAGCAAAATAAGTGAAAGAAAAAATAAGTAAATAAATAATGAGTACAAGGAAGGACACTTGTTTTCTCTTCTACCTACTTCAGCATCATTCAAATGCACTCACAGCAATAATGTTTAACAGTGTTATGTCTAAAATTATAAATTTGTTTAATGTATTTCAATATATCTTATTAGTCACTGTCTGGCAATCATCTAATACACCCCCAAAGCTTAAAACTATTGTGAAACCTACTATAACAAAGGAAAACATTTGGCATGTGAAATCACTTAATTTGCTTCTGTTTTCCAAAGAACAAGGTGGTGAAAGTGTATCTCTGCTCTGGTCTAGTAATGCTATATAAATTTGTATTTGGTTACTATTGATGGTCATAATACAAATATTATCTTTGAGTAGTGACTAAACTTCTAAAGCTTTTTAGAACAGTATATAAAGCATTTCAAAACAGTATATAAACTCAGAAATATTTCCATATACTGAATTTAAGTTTGCATATTGAAACAAAATTAATCATCTTTTCCACTTGTGAAATAAATAATATCGTTTTAAAAATTATAATTATAGGGAGTCAGGCAGTAGCGCAGTGGGCAAAGCACAGGTGGTGCAAAGCACAAGGACCGGCCTAAGGATCCCAGTTCGAGCCCCTGGCTCCCCACCTGCAGGGGAGTCACTTCACAAGCGGTGAAGCAGGTCTGCAGGTGTCTAACTTTCTCTCCCCCTCTCTGTTTTCCCCTCCTCTCTCTATTTTTCTCTGTCCTATCCAACAACAACGACATCATCAACAATAATAACTACAATAATAAAACAACAAGGGCAACAAAAGGGAATAAATAAATAAAATATTTTTAAAAAATTATAATTATAAATGTGTTAGGGTCATGGCACACCATGGTGGAAGTAACCTACCTGAGTTGGAGGTGAGAGCATTCTGCTGACACCCATCATGGGGAGATGAGAAATTTTATTCATGTTTCCACAATTATACTGTAAGCCGTTAACTCCCAAATAAAATGACTAAAAAATTAATCATAGAACCTTGTTTCTTACTTAGAAAATTCAATCAGAAATAAATTTTAATGTGCAATATTATTAATACTCCATCTAAAATTAGAATAATTCTCCAGCAGAAAAATTAAAAATTCAAATGTTATTAACCCCTCCTAGGAAAAGTATCTTCCAGTCTCTTTTACTTTCCTCTATGGAATACCAAATTATTGCATTAAGAAATATTATTAAATAATCTTTACATTAAATATCAGATGAACTTTGAGATTTCCTAAAATGTTTTTTAGTCTCTCTTAAAAAAGCAATAAAAGACCCAAACTAGTCTGTTGCTTTTGTAGGGAAATCATCGGCAAACACAACGGAACCTCTGCTTGTACTAATAATGAGTAGGTAACCGTCATTTTTAAAAACAGTGTCACAAAAGCTATTTCGAGGCTGTCATGCTAAAGAATAATTAGTTTCCATCAAAGCAACAGATTATCTGTTCATGTTGTCCACTGGGTCATTACAATGAACAACCAATACAGATAAATGGTATCTAATCTTTTCTGCTCTTCTATTGGGCTGATGGATGGTTATAACATCTCCAATATTATAAAGCAGAAAAATTATGCTGACATTTAGAAGCAAAAGCACAGAAAGATAAGACTAGGTATAAAGCATGCCCAAGACTATTGAGGGAAAACGAAATATCTAAAGACAAATAGGACTGAACACAGAATGGCAATTAGGCCACCAGAGAATTATGGTAGGGAATAGCTTGTGGGTGGCAGGCAGCTCAATTAATTACATAACAAGAAAGGGGGAACCCAGGCATTTCTGTAAGAAACATTATTAAAAGGAATATTGACTTAAGCATCTTTTAGTCTTTGTGTCCTAAAAGAAGACAAAAGGGTTTCCCTAGTATTGATCTATCCTGAAGCTAGTTGACTTTAAGAGATGATATAATAAGAAATGGTTGAACCACAAATGAGACTAAGAAGGAACCACAATTACTTCCAACTCACATTTACGAAGTTCAATAGATTATAGCGTTTACATGTCACTTGCTGTTCAAGTTGTATTTGTCAGGAAGAATTGGAAAAAGAACAATTCAACTTACCCTAAACATGAAATGCCGATTTGGGACTATACCTTTGGTGCACTCCATTAGTACTCTATCACTCACAGAGAAACTATGAAATGAAGATGGCGTAGCCTGAACCAAGACAAAAAGTCATCTTTAGGCCACTCCCCAGCCCACTGCCAGAGACTGAGAAATAGAAATATGGAGATAGAATGCAAAGTTGCTGGATCTGACGCTCCAAGATGAAATCTCCTCCTCTCCAGTGTGATGAGGTTCAAGTCTGGGTCCAGGATTGTCAAGCAAGAATTAGAAGGGCAGAGGGGTGGAGCTGCCTGGTAGAGCACACTTATTACTGTGTATGAAGGTCCGGGTTCAATCCCCTGGTTCTCATTTGCAAGGTGGAAGCTTCACCTGAAGAACGGAATTAGTGCTAGAAGTGTCTCTCCCTCTCTCTTTTTTCCTCCTTCTCCCTCTCTTCTTCCCTCTCCCTCCCCCTCTCCTTGCCACTCTCTCCTCCAGCTTAAGATTCACTGACTTTCCCAGTGGTTTTTCCATTTTCCAAATCCACAGAAATTTCTCCCAAGGGTTATTTTCATAATGGTCATAATCCATTTCACCTTTTCCTCGGCCATGGTAAATATTTTCAAATGCTCCTACTAACTACTATATCGTATTCAGTCTGTGACACCAGTTGCAAAATGTGCTACTATATTATTGCTACTAAAAACAAAAGATGCGCTCAGTTGTTAAACGCCATTCTCAATTATTGGATGCATCCCAATAGTATAGATGAAAAAAGTAAAAGTATATGTAAATTGATACAATGATAAATACTTTTAGCACCCTTTCTCATTTGCTTATTACATATCCTTACTGTTACTGTAGACATACAGATCTTCTTAAGCAATTGGAAACCTTATTAAAAGTCCCTTTTTTTTCTTTTAACTCGGCTCAACTTCAACACCCAGACTGACACCTGTAGCACCAGATTCAGTACTGAGAAAAATGTAATGATGCCACTCATGTCATGTTACACATTCCTCTGCATAGTTCATCTCTAAAGAACACTACAGGGAGTCGGGGGTAGCCCAGCGGATTAAGTGCATGTGGTGCAAAGTGCAAGGACCAGAGCTCAAGCCCCCGGCTCCCCACCTGCAGGGGAGTCACTTCACAGGCGGTAAAGCAGGTCTGCAGGTGGCTATCTTTCTCTCCCCCTCTCTGTCTTCCCCTCCTCTCTCCATTTCTCTCTGTCCTATCCAATAACAATGACAACAATAAAACAACAAGGGCAACAAAAGGGAATAAATAATAAATTTTTTTTTAAGTTTAAAAAAAAGAAAAGAAAAAAGAACACTATGAAGTTGTACTACTCTCATCTCCATTTAGTAGATGAGGAAAGCAGTGTGATAAATATCAGCAGGTCATCAAATTAGTTTGTAGTTGAACTTCAGATTATCTAGGTCCCAGGTTCAATCCCCAGCACTGCCATAAGCCAGAGTTGAGTAGTGCTCTGGTAAATATTAATAATAATAATTGTTATTATTATTAATTAAATAAGAATTGTCTGTTTCCAACTTTAAGCCACTAGAGAACAAGTATTGATAAACTACAGTCACAAACCAAGAATATCTAATAAGGATACTTTGAATGTGATGATATCTTTGGTGGCCTAATAAAATTATTTTTTTCAAGTTCTCCCCAAAATAACTTTTGTGGCAAACTTTGGGTTAAAAATTTGCAAGGGGGGGGCCAGCCGGTGGCGCACCTGGTTAAGCGTACATATTACAGTGTGCAAGGACCCAAGTTCAAGCCCCTAGTTTCTACCTGCAGGGGGAAAGCTTCACAAGCTGTGAAGCACAGCTGCGGGTGTCTTTCTGTCTCTCTCCTACTTTATCTCCCCCACCCTTCTCAATTTTTCTCTGTCTCTATCTGAAAAAAAAAAGGTAGGCTTTAATTTAAAATCATTGTGAAGATACCACTATGTGTTAAAGAACATTTTCATAAGGAATAAGCCTATTCATGATCCAGGATGTTGGTGCAACAGCTAAAGCAATGGACTCTCAAGAACAACCAGTCAGCACCCATGTTCAGCGGAGAAGCAACTACAGAAGCCAGACCTTCTGCACCCCACAGTGACCTTGCATCCGTACTCCCAGAGGGATAAAGAATACGAAAGCTATCAAGGGAGGAAATGGGAAATGGAGTTCTGGTGGTGAGAATTGTGTGGAGTTGTAGCCCTTCTATCCTACAGTTTTGTTATTGTCTCCTTTTTTTAAAATAAATAAATTAAATAAATAAAAAATAAAAATAAAATAAAAGAATGAAGCTCCGAGTTCAATACCTGGCAGCATATGTACCAGAGTGATGTCTGTCTTTAAAAGTATTTTTGTTTAAGAGTAAGACAGTTCCATCTCCCTAGCTCTCTGCAAACTCTAAAATCTCAGCTTTATTTCCATGGTCTTGTTATTTCATATTGTCTGTACACATGACTAGTTTATATTCCACTTTTTCACCTCACCTAGCATAAATGTCTATGCATATTTTTATGCCAGCATTTAAAGTTGATATCATACTAAAGCCAACATATTATTTCTTCATGCATAAAATTATTAAAACATATTAATAGTAGTAAATATACTCCTTTTCTATGTTTTCCTACTTTGTTAAGAATATATTTCTCCTTTATTGAAAATAGCACCATAAAGACTGAGCAGTAGGTGGAGAAAGTTTTTTACTTGTTCAGAACTATTTATGTAGGGGGCAAGTAAGCTGGGTTCCCTAGAAGGATGTCTGCTTTGTCATATTCATAAACCAAGTGCCCAGTGTTCCACAAAGGAGTGCTGTAGCCCTGAGGAAAGCTGTGGTGCTGTGATGTCTCTCCCTCTCTCTCACTCTCTCTACCTGAAAGAGTCAACCTGGAGTGCCCAGCTAGCGTGAGGGTGTTGCTTCCCGGGCACGTGCTCTCTGGGTTGGAGAGAACTCAGCGGGAGCCAACCTGGGCTGCTGCTTACTCAGTGACGTGGGAGAGAGACCAGGAACTCCTGGCAGAGCGGAACACAATGCGTCTTTATTAATCAGAGACAACGCTTTTATATATTTTGAAACGGAAGTGGCAAGTCAGAAAAAAAAATGGCTAGGAAAGGGGGGTGGAGAAAAGGAAAGAGCACGCTAATGGTAGAAACTCCCTTAGCAACTGTTGCGAAGGTTTTAACCGGTGGGATTAATTAATACCCTAAAGGCAGGGCAGGTCTTGAGGTAGAAAGAAGATAGATCAGGCAAAACAATGATTATGTAAATAGGCCATAGTGTCAGCAATGGAGCATGGAGCAGGGGGGCTGCCTGACACTGGAGAGGAAAACCTTGGCAAAAAGAACAACAACAAACAAATAAATAAATAAATGCCTAAGTTTTTAAAATTTTGGACAAGGGATTCGGGCGCAGTGGGTTAAGTGCAAGTGGCACAAAGCACAAGGACCAGCATAAGGATCCCGGTTTGGACCCCAGCTCCCCACCTGCAAAGGAGTCCATTCACAGGCAGTGAAGCAGGTCTGCAGGTGTCTAACCTTCTCTCCCCCGCTCTGTCTTCCCTCCTCTCTCCATTTCTCTCTGTCCTATGCGGCAACAACATCAATAATAACTACAACAAGCGCAACAAAAGGGAATAAATAAGTATATAATTTTTTTTTAATTTGGACGAAAAGATTGAAGATCTTTATGACACAGTTTTATCGACATAATATTGATTTATAACATAGTTTAAGTTTCAGGTGTCTAGTTTTATCTTTGCCATCTATTTATGTCTCATAGTCATCACTGAGAGGCTGGCTCCCATGCATAACCATCCAGGTGGTCCCCTTCACTTGTCTGACCACCCCTGTGCCTCTTGCCATCTAGTAACCACTGCTCCATCTGAAGCACCTAAGGTTTGGCTTATTTCTTTGCTTTCATCTTCCACGTCTGAATAAAATCATATAGTTGGCCTTCTCCATGGCACAATTTCTCAATAGTTCCGTAGTATGAATTATATACCCCAGTAGAGATCTTTCGTTGCCCCGAAAAAGGGAGTAAAAAGAGAATGATTAGCTACCATAATATAAATCTTTATACTTTCCAAAGTGCCCTCACTAATTGAATAAAATGCTCATATTCCAAGCTGAACACTCCAAGTGAACACTGATTTTTTTTTCAAGGACACAGATACCAATGGGCCTTATTAATAATTGAAGTGTGTCCAAGAGAAAGTATGATGAGATCAAGCATCGTATTTGTTACATTAAGAAATGAAAGAAAACCTTTCAGGAAAGGAAAATAAAAAGTGTCTTTTAAATTCCTTGAGTGAAACACTGGACTGATCGATCATGGACATGCTAAAGGCATAATTATGTCTGTTGTGTAATTGTTATTTAGCTCATCAAGTATTGAACAAGAGCAGTAATTGTTTTCCTATTAATGAGGCTGTGGACTGTGCCTTCAGAGTGACTCATTTATTGGTCAGTTTATTTCCACACGAAGAGTGGTTCACCAGCATTCAATTAAGTTGAATGGATTACAGCCAGTACCACACCAACCTCTAAAGTTGAAGTCTTGTCCATAACATGCAAACACAGAGCTCACCAGACCCAAAGCCAGGCAATTCTTTGTCATAAGGAAGTTTAGGTATACTGGTGCCCACAACTTACTATTTCTTTCTTTGGATTTTGTAACATAATCTATACCTTCAAATAGACCTTTAAAAAAAGTGAAACATGGCAGGCGGTGGTGCACCTGATTAAGTGCACACATTACAGTGCAGTGAGCAAGGACCCAGGTTCAAGCCCCTGCTCCCCACCTGCAGAGGGAAAGCTTCACAAGTGGTGAGGCAGATCTGCAGATCTCTCTCTCTCTCTCTCTGTCTCTCTCTCTCTTCTGATCCTCTCAATTTCTCTGTCTTTAGCCAATAATAAATAAAGATAACTTTTTACAAAGTGAATCAGTTACCAAGAACCTTCCCAGCAATAAAAGCCCAGGACCAAGGACCAGGTAGTTTTACAAATGAATTTTATAACCCGGTTTCCGTACTATAGTGGTTATCACATTCTCCTCACAAGTGAATTCTACAAAAACTTCAAGGAAGAGTTAATATGTGTACTTTTAAAGTTCTTCTAAATGATTGAAGATACAAGAATAATCCCTTCCACCTTATATGAAGCCAACATCAACCCAACACCGAAAGCAGATAGGGACACAACAACAATAACAACAAAAAAAAAACTACAGAACAATATGTCTGATGAACATTGATGCTAAAATATTGAACAAAATTCTAGCCAATCAGATACAGTAGTGTACTGAAAAGAATGTATGGGATTGGGTGGTGGTGGCACACCTGGCTGAGCACACATATTACAATGCAAAAAGATCTGGGTTCAAGACCCTAGTCCCCACCTGCAGAGGGAAAGCTTAACAAGTGGTGAAGCAGGGCTGCAGGTGTCTCTCTGTCTCTCTCCTTCTCTATCTCCTTGTTGTTTCCATTTCTGGGTATCTCTATCAAATAAATATAGTAAAAAAATTTTAAAAACAATTAAATATATATACATATATACAGATATATATGGAACAGGCAGTGGTGCACCTGGTTAAGCACACATATTACATTCCACAAGAACTCTGGTTCAAGCCCATGGTACCCACCTACAGGGGGTGGGGGGAAGCTTTACGAGTGGTGAAGCAGGGCTGCAGCTGTCTCTCTGTCTCTCTCCCTTCTCAATTTCTGTCTTTATCTAATAAGGAAATAAATAAATTTTCTTTAAAAAAAGAGTGTACATCATAACCAGTGGGATTTATCCCAGGGATCTAAAGCTGATTCAATATATGTAAATCAATAAATGTGATCCACCACATCAGTAAAAGAAAAACAACAACAAAAAAAAACACATGAGGGAGTCGGGCGGTAGCACAGAGGGTTAAGCACATGTGGCACAAAGCGCAAGGATCAGCATAAGATCCCAGTTCGAGCCCCCAACTCCCCACCTTCAGGGGAGTCGCTTCACAGGTGGTGAAGCAAGTCTACAGGTGTCTATCTTTCTCTCCCCCTTTCTGTGTCCCCTCCTCTCTTGATTTCTCTCTGTCCTATCCAACAACAACATCAACAACAATAATAATAACCACAAGGCTAAAACAACAAGGGCAACAAAAGGGGAGGAGGCCACATGATTATTTCAGTAGGTAGAGAGAAAACCTGTGACAAAAACTGGAAGCATTTCCCCCCTCAGATCAGGTACTAGAAAGGTCTGCCCACTATCACCATTACTATTTAATATAGTGTTGGAAATTCTCGCCATAGCAATCAAACAAGAGAAAGGATTTAAAGGGATACATGTTGGAAAAGAGGAAGTCAAATGTTACTATTTGCAAGAGATATGATAGTATACATAGAAAAACCTAGAGAAGCGAGTAGGAAGCTCCTGGAAATTATCAGGCAATACAGTATAGTGTCAGACTGCAAAATTAACATATAAAAGTCAGAGGCTCCTTTATGCAAACACTAAGTCAGAAGAAGAAATCAGTCCCATTCACTACAGTAGCAAAAAATATTTATATATATATATATATATATATATATATATATATATATATATATATATATAGGAATAAGCCTAAGAAAAGGAATAAAAGACTTGTATACTGAAAACTATGAGTCACTATTCAAGGAAATAGAAAAAGATACAAAGAAGGGAAATGATATTTCATATTCATGGATTGGAATACTTATCATCAGAATGAATATTCAACCCAGAGTCATATACAAATTTGATGCTGTCCCCATCAAGGTCCCACCAAACTTTTTTAAGAGACTTCTTCTTCTAGCATTTGCCCCTCTTCCGTAGCCAGTCAACAGCGTCAGGTTGAGCCTGATGTAATGTTTCAAGACCTCCTTTGAATCTGGAGAGGTGGCAGTCGTTGACTATGTGGGTCATTGTCTGTCTGGAGCCGCAGGGGCAGTTCGGGTCGTCTCTGGCTCCCCAGCGATGGAACATAGCGGCGCACCGGCCATGGCCTGTTCGATAGCGATTGAGGAGGGCCCAATCATAACGTGCTAGGTCAAAGCCGGGTTGACGCTTGCAGGGGTCTGTGATGAGGTGTTTGTTCTTTACCTTAGCTGACTGCCAGCTCTGTTTCCAAGAGACTGGAACAGAGAAGTTCAGTGTAGGCGTAGGGGACCAGATTGGGTGAGGAGACGTCAAGCGTTGGACAGGGTGGGCGAAGATATCCGCGTATATTGGCAGGTCCGGTCAAGCATAGACGTGGGAAATGAACTTAGATGATGCCACATCCCGACGAATATCTGGCGGGGCGATGTTGCTAAGAACTGGCAGCCATGGAACCGGGGTGGAACGGATGGTTCCAGAAATTATCCTCATGGAGGAATATAATTTGGAATCGACCAAGTGGACATGGGGGCTATGGAAACCATACTGGGACACAGTATTCTGCAGTGGAACAGCATAATGCCAGAGATGATGATCGCAGTGTGGAAGCACTCGCGCCCCATGAGGAGCTGGCCAGTCTTGCAATGATGGGATTCCTCGAGCCCACCTTTGCTGCAGTTTTTATGAGATGTTCGTGAAATGACAGGGTGCGATCGAGAGTAACGCCAAGATAGACTGACTGGACTTCATGCCGGATTCTCGTATCGCCAAGCCGCACATTAAGCTCACGCGAGGCCAAGGCATGGTGTAGATGGAAAACAGGTGACACCGTTTTTGCAGTGCTAGGGATTAGTTGCCATTTTTTACAGTAATCAGATATCAGAGACATGTCTTTCGTGAGTGTTTCCTCGAGGATGTCGAACTTGGATGCCTGAGTTGCACAGCAGATGTCATCGGCATAGATGAACTTCCTTGAAGAAGTTTCTGGGAGGTCACTGATGTAAATATTAAATAGCGTAGGAGCCAGAACAGAGCCCTGGGGGAGGCCACTTGAGACAAGTCTCCATCTGCTAGACTTGCCACCCAGATGCACCCGGAATCTTCTGTTTTGGAGAAGAAACAATATAGTGTTGGCCACCCATGGAGGCAGGCATCTTGAGATCTTGACTAGGAGACCACGGTGCCAGACCGTGTCATAGGCTGCTGTGAGATCAGCAAAGACAGCACCTGTCTTTAAATTCTTCTGGAATCCATTTTCAATGTAAGTTGAGAGGGCCAGGGCTTGTTTGCAGGTAGATCTTCCTGGGCGGAAACCAGCTTGGGCGGGTGATAGGAATTTCTCTGTAAGAGGAGAAATACGTGACAGAAGCAGCCTCTCAAGGAGTTTGTAACACACGGAGAGGAGAGAAATTGGTGTATAGCTGGCGGCCAGTGTTGGGTCTTTCTTTGGTTTCAAAACCGCTATTACCTTCGCACGACGCCAAACTTTGGGCATAGACTCAGATTCCAAGATGTGGGACAGGAATGAAGCGAGCCACTTCTTTGCCGTGGGACCTAGGTTAAGAATGAGTTCTGGGGTGATGTTATCATAGCCAGCAGCTGTTCCCGGTTTAACCCTCTTCAAAGCATCTTCCGTTTCAGACAGTGTAAAGGGAGAGAGTTTTGGAGATGGACAAGATAACCGGAAGTGGGATGACCACTCATGGGAAATTTCTCTTTTCCAGACTGGGTCGATCTTAGCACGTCCAACTTGAGTTAGGTTACTGGCCACTGAGTTTGGAGATACGGGAGGATGGGAGACAGGAGGGGGTTGGCTACCGGCACCCAGTCTGTGAAGAAGCTTCCAGGCCTTCCTACTTGAGTGGGTGAAGTTCAGACTTTCCGTGAGTTGTTGCCAGCGGGCTTGGCGTGCTGCATCCAGGGAGGCAATGAGATGGTCAGCCACATCTGGGTCACCCGACTCATCATATTGCTTTAGTAGTTGCTCGCATTCAGCATCAAGACAAGGCGTATAGTTAGCACGTCTCCCACGAGGAATGGCTTGGGAAGCTGCTTTGAAGATGGCTTGGCAGAAGCGCCTGTAGGAATCTTCAGAGGGGATAGAGTTAATTGGAATTGCAGGAATAGATTTGTTGGTAAGATCACTGAACAGACACCAGTTTGCTTTCCGAAAGTTCCATCTTAGTTTCTCTGAGCACAGAATCAGTGGGAGCTGGAGACCAATGTGGATGATAGCTGGGCGGTGATGACTGTGCGGGAAGATCTTGAGAACTTGTCTCGTAGCGGGAAAGGCTTGGCCGTTGACTGTGCTAATCCAGCACAGGTCGGATGACGAGTCTTTATTCCATCTAGCACTGTAAAAAGAGTCTGGCTATTTGGGATCGTATAATAGGGAGAGGTCATTCGCTGAAGCCCAGTCGGCTAAGATAGAGCCGTCAGCACAAGTGGAGGAATATCCCCAGTCTTGGTGATGACTATTAAAGTCTCCAAAGTAAATGGCTGGGTGATTCGGGCTAGGCAGGACCTCATTATCCCATGAGGCACTGGGAGGATTATATACATTGACGAGCTGAATAGTTCCAATAGTAATGGAGTTGTATGTAGAAGGTCGAAGAGGCCGTATGGTGAACGTTCGCAAGACACGATTTGGCGTAGATGGCTCGGCTGTGTTTAGGATGGAGATTATAGCATATTAAATCGAATCTAAGAGACTAGAACAAATCTACAAACATTTATCTGGGAACAGAAAATACCTAGAATTGCCAAAACAATCTTGAGATAAAAGAATAGAACTGGAGGCATCATACTCCCAGATCTCAAATTGTATTGTGGGGTCATTGTAATCAAAACTGCCTGGGACTAAGACAAAAATAGTTACACTGAACAATAGAATAGAACCATGAACCCAAAAATATCCCTCACACCTTTGGCAAGGGGATCCAAATTATTAAGTGGAAGAAGGGATCTCTTCAACAGATGGTGTTGGGAAAATTGGATTGAAACGTGCAGAAGAATGAAACTGAACCACTACATTTCACACACAAGAGTAAACTCCAAGTGGATCAAAGACTTGGACATTAGACAAGAAACTATAAATACTTAAAAGAAAATGTTGATATCACTCCTTTCCATTTAAATTTTATAGGAGTCTTCAATGATACAAACTCAGTTGCAAAGAAGACTAAACAAAAATAAACCAATGGGATTACATCAAATTAAAATCTTCTGTACAGCAAAAAAAAAAAAAAAAAAAACACCCAAAACAAAGAGACTACTTACAGAAAGGGGGAAGATCTTCACATGCTATACATCAGACAAAAGGCTAATAACCAAAATATATAATCAAACTCAACCACAACAACAAAATAAAATGACCAAAATGAAATGATCCAAAAGTGGAGAGAGGATATGAACAAAATATTCACCAAAGAAGATAGCAAAAGACCAACTGACATATGAAAAAATGCTCCAAGTCATTGATGGTCAGAGAAATGTAAATAAAGACAACAAGAGCTATCAATTCATTCCTGTGAGAATGTCATACATCAGAAACCGTAACAACAGCAAATGCTAAAGAGATTTTAAGGGCAAAAGAACCCTCCTGCACTGCTGGTGGGAATGCAAATTGGTTCAACCTAGGTGGAAAAGAGTCTGGAGAACTTTTAGAAAGGTAGATAGAAGTGGACCTACCCTGCAAATTCCTCTCTTGGGTATATATCCCATGGAACCAAATACATTCATCCAAAAAGATCTGTGTATACTTAGGTTCATAGCAGCACTATTTATAATATCTAAAACCTGTAAGCAACTCAGGTGTCTAGCAACAGATAATGGCTGAGAAAGTTGTGCTATATATACACCATGGAATACTACTCAGCTATGAAGAATGATGAATTCACCTTCTCCATCTCATCTTGGATGGAGCTTGGAGGAATCATGTTCAGTAAGATCAGCCAGAAAGAGAAGGATGAATATGGGATGGTTACACTCATGGACAGAAGTTGAGAAATAAGGACAGAAAGGGGAAACATGAAGTAGAACTTAGACTGGGTTTGGTGTATTGCACTAAAGTAAAGCACTTTGAGGGGAGTTGGTTTTAGTTCCTGGTGCATGATGGGAGAGGAGGACGTCATCAGTGGTGAGAGTGTGTGGCAGAGAACTAAGAAATTTTACACATGTACCAACAAGTGTATTTACTATAAACTATTAATAACCCCAATAGAACAATAACAATCTTAAGATCATCCTTAGTAAAGGTCACAATTAATGAAATAGGCTTATGTATCACATGTAAGATAGGCTATTCCTATATCGGCTTCCAGGCAAAAATCTACCTGGTGACACATTTTAAGTGCAAGTGTCATAGAGAAGTTGAATGCACACTGTAGTTTCGGACGGGTCTTCCTAAATGAGCTGTGAGTCATCTCTGTCACTACTTGTGCAATATTGCTCCACTCCATAGGCTATACAAGTGTCTAAAAGGCTCACCCCTTTGTGCATTGACAGTGTCTCCTCTAACAACTTCAAATGCCCGTCCTTGCCAAAGCTTGTAAACAGCCACAGTGCTGTTCTATAGGTAAAATGATAAATAGATAATGGTACTTCCAAAAACTGGGATAGTGTCCAGGGCTAAAAAGAAATGAGGTGTCAAGTCATGAAAAGATATAGAGGAACTTGAAATGTTTATCACTAAGATGCCCATGAAAGATGCCCATACAAAAAGACTATCTGCTTAACATGCTGTAAGAGGCAAAACTCCAGAGAATGTACAAGAATCACTCTGCCAAACACGAGGCTGGATAGGAGTTGAAGTGAGAGATATAAATAAGTAGAGCTGGGGAGTCTGTGGTAGCGCAGCGGGTTAAGCGCAAGGACCACTGGCGTAAGGATGCTGGTTCGAACCCCCGGCTCCTCACCTGCAGGGGATTCGTTTCATAAATGGTGAAGCAAGTCTGCAGGTGTCTATCTTTCTCTTCCCCTCTCTGTCTTCCCCTCCTCTCTCCATTTCTCTCTGTCCTATCCAACAACAACATCAATAACAACAATAACTACAACAATAAAATAATAAGAGCAACAAAAGGAAATAAAATAATAAAAATATTTTTTAAAAATTAAGTAGACCTGATTTTTATCTAAACTAGTGAAAATATTCATGCCATCATGACAGATAAGAATAATAATATATTTTCCAAGCCAATAGATTGTACAAAATTAAGAGTGAAGGAGGCTGGGCTGAGCAGTGGCACATTCAGTTAAGCATGCATAATACTATGCACAAGGACCAAGGTTCAAACCCCTGGCTTCCCACCTGCTGGGGGGGTGCTTTAAGCTTTACAAGCCAAGAAGCAGATCTGCAGGTATCTATCTTTCTCTCTCCCTCTCTACATCTTCCTCCTCACTCAACTTCTTTCTGTCCTATCCAATTAAAAAAATGGAAAAATGAGCACCAGGAGAAGTGAATTCATAGTGACAGCACCAAGTAACCCTGGAGGCTAAAGAAATAAACAAATAAGAGTGATTTACAGTGTAAACTATGAGGTTTGAGCAGTAATGACTTGTTGATGTGTGTTCATCAGTTTTAATAAATGTGCCACTCTGGGAGGTGGGGGGTGTTAGTAACAAGAGGTGTTCTAAGTATGGGGAGGCACACAGAATCTATATAAGAAGTCTTCATACCTTTTACTCAGTTTTATTGTGTACCTAAAACTGCCCTAAATTATAGATTAAAAAATAAAAGCTACCCCTAGAGACCAGAAGCAAGTGCTTATGTCACTATATAAGATACAGCTATATGCACATATTGGCATGAAATGGCATAAATCCTGGTAAGGTCTTATATGATACAGCAAATCCTAACTATGGGATTTTCAAAGTAAATCAAATTCCCCAATAACTTGGGTCAATAATAACTATCTATTGCCTTCTTAGTCTCCAAGACAGCAAGAACCCTCCCCATTCTCTGTAAAACCCATATTTCTCCCAGTCCTGGAAACTCTGGGGCATGACTTACTTTCCTGCATGCTTCACTCGTTCCATACCCTTTGATACTGCATTGGCTGAGATCAAGCAAATTAATGCAATCAGTCCCACCTCTGCACATTTTACTTTAGATTGTGTCCAGAGACACCAGATGTGGAATGTGAGCTTCAGCTCCAGCATTCTGGTGAGACCGTTCCCAGCTCATAGGACTCCCCAGTTCCGTATTGGGTGGTGCACCCCTAACAAAGCCACAACCTAGACACAGATCAGGGCCCATAAGACAGAAAACATGTGCACATCTACCCATAAATTAGCATGACTAACTTGTTGATATTTTTTGTTATTTATTTATTTTATTTTTTCTATTTTTTTTTTTAGTTTTTTTATTTATAAAAATGGAAATATTGTCTGGGGAGATGATGTCATGGCTGAGAAAGGAACAGAAAGCAGGAAAGGGGAAAGAGAGAGGCAGGCTGGGAGTATGGATCAACCAGTCAATGTCCAGTTCAGCGGGGAAGCAATTACAAAAGCCAGACCTTCCACCTTCTGCATCCCATAATGATCCTGGTTCCATACTCCCAGAGGGTTAAAGAATAGGAAAGCTATCAGGGGAGGGGATGGGATACGGAGATATGGTGGTGGGAACTGTGTGGAGTTGTACCCCTCTTATCCTATGGTTTTGTCAATGTTTCTTTTTTATAAATAAAAAAAGGAAATATTGAGAAGACCATAGGATAAGACGGGTACAATTCCCACCACCAGAACTCTGTATCCCACCCCCTCTCTTGAAAACTTTCCTATTCTTTATCCTTCATGGAGTATGGGTCCAGGATCATTGTGGGATGCAGAAGGTGGAAGGTCGGGCTTCTGTAATTGCTTCCCTGCTGAACATGGACACTGGAGATCAATCCATACTCCCAGCCTGTCTCTCTCTTTCCCTTTTTAAAAATTTAAAAATTTTAAATCAATTTATTTATAAAATAAATATCTTGTGGATATTTTTATTTTATAAATAAATTAATTTAAAAATTTTTAAAGCTACCCCTACTTTTGCACCAAGGTAATTTTTTTATTTATTATTGGATAGAAACAGAGAGAAATTGAGAGAGAAGGGGGAGATAGTGAGGAAGAGAAGCAGAGAGACACCTGCAAACCTGCTTCACCGCCTGTGAAGTGACTTCCCTGCAGGTGGGGAGCCGGGGGCTCAAACCAGGATCCTAACCGGTCCTTGCACTTTGTGCCCTGTGTGCTTAACCCACTGCGCTACCACCCAGCTCCCTGCAGCAAGGTAATTTTTACCTGTCCTTCAGAATGCACCTCCTTCCTGATTGACTGTCTCCTATTTGAATTGCATCGTTGTCTGTCCACGTTCTTATACTTTCTCCCTTGATATCCAGACACTTATGGTAAAGGACCTTGTTGTTTTGGGTTCCCAATTTTATCACAAGCAATCAGTAAAGCTCAACAAATGTTGCCCGAATGAATATATAAGAGGGCCTTTTCCGACCAGCTCTGGCTGAGGAAAGATAATATCTATTTGCTTTTTATAGTTAACCAACCTACAGAGATATATAGAAAATTATTAGAAAATCAACCGGAAACCCAAAGACCACATAATATTCTGCCATATTCCACAAGCATCATTTCAGCATAATTTAAGTGTTAAAATCCAAGCATCCTATTGCAATATTTCTTAAAGAATTCTATAAATCTTGCTTTCACTTCAAGTCCTACAATAATTACAAGGAAGGAAGAAATCAAAGCTCTTATTTAAACCAGGTGAAAAGTATACTTGAGAGCTCTCTCCACCTTGTTTTCTGCCCACACAATACAGAAGTGTCTAAAGTGCTGGCTTGTAGAGAATGTCTCACCAAGGTTCCAGTCACAGAGAAAAAAAGAAACTCCCTTGGCTCTCATTTACACAGTCACAAAACAAAGCCTGACTTTACAGGCATAAAGGGCATATGCATGGAAAAGCACAAGAACCAAAAGCTAGTTAGCAAAGTGGCATCACCCTAATGCAGGGTTTGAAGTGAGTAATTTGTAGCTAGGAGGTGGTATTCTCATGGATGGCATGGTTACAGCTCCCCTCCTACCCTTATAGATAATAGTTTTCCACATGCCTCCAATTTGAGGTAGTCTAGCATACACAGAAGCAAACATGCACTTGCTGAAATGAGCTCTTCAGTGAGTGTGGACACAGCATAGATGAGGCGAGTTTAGTTGTGGGTAGACAGCCAGCAGGTCGTTCATTTTTTGTCACGCACTTCCTCTGTCACTTATTATCCTCTCTGCTGGAAACTTCCACCACCCCACCCCGTCATTGCTGGGAGACATTTGGGTCCAAGTTTCCAACATGCACCCTCTAACTGTGGCTGTTTTTGTTTGTTGGTTGGTTGGTTTTTGCAGACTATCACAAGACTTCAAAGTAATATCAAGTGTATAGTACAGAGCCAGTCACATAGGAAGTAGAAGCAGTAGGTGTGTTGTCCAGAGGGATAGTGACGAAGGTAGTACAACAGACTTTCACGCGTGGGGTCCCGAGAGTCCCAGTCCCCATAAGCCAAAGCTGAACTAGCGTAAGTTTAAGTGGAAGACAGGGCCTATCACTATAGGATAGGGTAGGGAAGTGGGTCACTGAGTTGAAGTCATACCCTCTCATTGGACCTTCAATTGAGATTTCTGAAGTCATCTTCCAATAAAGTTATAATTTACAGAAATCAACCAAGATATGGAAAAATGTTTTTTATGAAGCTTCAGTCACACTGTACTCTTTAACTGTACCACATCACCTTTTTGATCTTTTTCATAAATGCTAAAATTGTCTTATGGCTGACTCCAGGCATTATATTACAATGTGCTTTATATATTTTATTTAATATATGTTAAATAAATATATAAATGCAATTACAGAAGCCAGACCTTCCACCTTCTGCAACCCATAAAGATCCTGGGCCCATACTCCCAGAGGGATACAGAATAAAAAGGCTATCAAGGGAGGTGATGGGATACAGAGTTCTGGTGGTGGGAATTATATGGAACTGTACCACTCTTATCCTATTGTATTATCGGCATTTGCGTTTTATGAATAAACTTTTTTTAAATCTCAAAAAATATATATGCATATTATCTATTTTTTGTATGTTTAGGTATACAATTCCACAATGTGAAAATCCACTCCACTTCTTTGGCATTTTTCATTTTTTAATTTACTGGGGACTCCCATTAATGAAAGGTGTCTCTTGAAATCTCTGAATTCAAGGCTGCAGAAGCATTAAGTTCAAGGTCCTTCCTGGGGAAGAAGTAGCAAGCACTCAATCAACAATCTGTCTACTCATCATGTCCTCCAGAAATATCACAGGAAGCACAAATATGAGCTACACATGCTTTTAAATTTTCTTTATTTTTTAGAGTCACTGTAGCCTAATGTAGCATGCACAATTTCATTACTCTTTAGGCACGTTGGTGTGTTTCTTTGATCTCCATATATAAGTGAAGCTATGTTTTTCTTCTCTTTCTGGCTTTTCTTTCTTAATATAAAACTGCCAAGTTGCATTCATGTGGCAAAGGGCACAATTTCATTCTCTTCCATGACCATAAGATTCCATTGTATAAATATACAAGGTTTTAAAAAAAGATCTTGTTTGTGTATTTATTTATCTTGAGTAGAAACAGAGACTTTGAGATGAATGGGGGAGGTGAAGAGAGAGACGAATAGCACAGAGACATCTGTAACACTATTTCATCTCTCATGAAGCTTCCCTCCTGCAGGTAGCGACAAGGAGCTTGAACCCAACTCCTTGTGCACTGTAACAGGTGCACTCTACTGGATGAGCTACTGCCTGGGCTCTATACCACATTTTCTTAATTCATTCACATATCCATGAACACAAGTTATTCCTATATCTTAGTTATTATAAATAATGTTGCAGTTGACAAGGGGGTGAAAATACCTCTGAATTTATGTTTTAATTGTCTTTGGGCAAATAACCAGGAATGTAACAGTTGGATCATATGATTGTTCAATTTCCAGTTTTTTGAGGGGCCACTGTTTTCTTCAGTGGTTGCACCCAATTACATTCCCAGCAGTACATCAGGTTTCCATTTGGTCCACACCCTCATCAACACTTGCTATTTCTTATCTTTTTGATAATAGGCATTCTTATAGCAGTAAGATGATATCTTCTTGTGGTTTTGATTTGCATTCCCTAGTGATTAGTGTGATGCTTTATTTGGAAAAAAAATGTCTAATCAGTTTTGCTGCCAATTTTTAACTGAATTTTTAACTTAGTTGGATGAGTTCTTTGTATATTTTGGATATTGATCCTTTATCACGTATAACATTTCTGAATATCTTCTCTCATTCAGTACTTTGCTTTGTTGTTTTTTTATGGTTTCCTTCATTGCACAGAAACTTTTTTGAGGTTGGTGTAGCTCTAGTTGTTTGTTTGTACTTGTGTTGCCCTTGTCTTTGAGTTCAAATCCAGAAAAACATGCCAAGACAGATGTCAAGGATTTTAACATTTATGTTTTCTTCTAGGAATGTTACAGTTTCGGGTCTTTTCCAATACTTTGAAGACCATAAAGGAAAGAACAATAAGCTTATAAGTTGAATCTATTTCTGTTACCTAAATTTCTAAAGCAGCCCTGGAATCTTTTTATTCTCTTTTCTAGTTTACCCTTTAATTTGTGCATCAAAATCTGCATAATGGTTCATCCAAGATTTCTAACCTCTATGGCAGACATTCTTGTTTTAAAGAGGCTAGAAATCAAAACTACAGTGTCAAGACTCTTGTGAGCCTAAATTTCATATGTACCTTGAATTCACTAGGCAACACTACAGAATATCTGAGTGCCAGTCATAATACAAACCACAAGGACCAGAGCAAGGATCCCAGTTTGAGTCCCCGCTCTCCGCTCTCCACCTGCATGAGGGTTACTTCACAAGTAGTGAAGCAGGACAGCAGGTGTCTTTTGCTCCCCCTCTCTGTCTTCCCCTCGTCTCTCAGTGTCTCTGTGTCCTATCCAAAATAAATAACCCCTGGAGAAAAAAGAAACCTCACAGCCTAGTACAACCACTTTGGAGATAAACATGTGACTTCAATTAAACATATCCACTTCTTTATGTACCTCTAAGAGAAATGACAGCATATTTCTACCCAAAGAAATGTACAATAATATTTGTGACAACTTTTTAATAATACTGTAAATAATATTAAATAGATCATTAAACTGTGGTATATTTGATGGAGTTCTTAAAATGAAATAACAAACAAAAATAGTAAGAAAATGCCACCACTACGCTCAATCACATGACTGAATATCAACATGGGAGATTCAAGAATAAGTCAAATAAATTTCTGTGACAAATTTTTAGGCATCAAATATGTGGTTACTTTTGGGGGTCAAGTTTTAACTAGCCTGAATGAGCTCCAACAGAGAGTTCTGAGATACTGGAAATACTCTGTAGCTTGAGCTAGGCGGAAGAAAATGTAAAAATATGGAACAAGACACAGCCTGAAGAATACCTCAAACTGAACCAAAAGATGCTATAAACCTCCTACTGGAGACACGAAATCTATGGTCCAGACTGAGAAGCTACATGGAGGCAAACTGCAAAAATTCAGAGAAGTGGTAAGGAAGCTTATAAGAAAAGTCAGAACAAGGATCAGAAGAACACAGAATACATGATTGCATTTAAAAAAATGTACTGCACCAAAGTGAAAGCTTCTGCAGTGGTGGGGAGGGTTTAGGTCCGGGAACATGAGAGCAGAGGAGGGTCTAGTGGAGGGTTGAATCGTTCTGTGGAAAACTGAGAAAAGTTATACACGTACAAACTATTGTATTTTCCTGTTGACTATAAACCATTAATTCCCCAATAGAGAATTTTACAAAATGGAGGAGAGGAGAACACCTGAGTGAAGACAGACACCAAAGATAAAAGTCAAGAAGATAAGGTGGAAACCACACACAAAAAAAAACAACAAAAGGGGAAAAATCACCGTGGTTTGGGAAGTGGTTTGGCTGGTAGAGCATCAGACTTTCGTGCCTAAGATTTTCTGTTAATTCCTCAGCACCACATGTGCCAGTGTATTACATTGATGTGTGTGTGTGTGTGTGTGTGTGTGTGTGTGTGTGTGTGTGTGTGTATGTAAGAGAGAGTCAGGCTGGGAGTATGGATCGACCTGTCAACACCCATGTTCAGCGGAGAAGCAATTACAGAAGCCAGACCTTCAACCTTCTACACCCCATAATGACCTTGGGTCCATGCTCCCAGAGGGTTAAAGAATAGGAAAGCTATCAGGGGAGGGGATGGGATACGGAGATCTGGTGGTGGGAACTGTGTGGAAATATACCGTTCTTATCCTGCAGTTTTGTTAATATTTCCATTTTATAAATAAAAAATAAATAAATCAACAAACTCAACCTTGTTAGCACTAAAACAAATGAAGCTGATATAACTGAGCTGTGGGATGAAATCAACAGAAACAACATTTGTATGTAAGGGGTTCAAGAAGAGAAAGAAAGGTCAGGACTCGTGTCTGAAGAAATATTAGCTGAGCTTTTCCCCCAACTTAAAGAATGAGGAAGAACCCAAATCAAGGAAGAATAAAGAGTTCCAATAAAAGTGAGTCAAGGGAGTCAGGCGGTAGCGCAGTGGGTTAAGCGCACGTGGTGCAGAGAGCAATGACCGGCATAAGGATCCCGGTTAGAGCCCCTGGCTCCCCACTTGCAGGGGAGTCGCTTCACAGGTGGTGAAGCGGGTCTGCAGGTGTCTGTCTCTCTCCTCCTCTCTGTCTTCCCCTCCTCTCTCCATTTCTCTCTGTCCTATCCAACAACAACAACATCAATAATAACTACAACCATAAAACAATGAGGGCAACAAAAGGGAATAAATAAATAAATGTTTTAAGAAAAGAAAGTCTTTAAAAAAAAAGTAAATCCAAAACTCAGCCCACCAAGGCACCTAATAACCAATATAATGAAGATGAAGGTGAAGGGAGAATTTTGTAGGCTGACAAAAGCAGAGTCATCTCTAAGGGAGCTACCACACGAGTACTGGTTGACTTTCTCCTTTTTTTTAATGTTTTTAAATCTTTATTTATTAGATAGCGACAGCCAAAAATGAAGAAGGAGTGGGAGAGAAACAAAGAGACACCTGCAGCACTGCTTCACCACTCGCAAAGCTTTCCCCCTGCAGGTGGGGACCGGGGGCTCGAACCTGGGTCCTTGTGCACTGTGACATGTGCGCTCAACCAGGTGTGCCACCATCCAGCCTCCCTTTTTAATTTTGTTTAATAGGATAGGACAGAGAGAAGTTGAGAGAGGAGGAGGAGGAGATAGAGAAGGAGAGAGAAGGATAGACACCCGTAGACCTACCTCACCACTTGTGGCTTGTGAACCGAACCCCCTGCAGGTGGGGAGCACTGGTCCTTGCACTTGGTTATACATGTGCTTGACCGGGTGCACTACCACCTGGCCCCCTATGATTCTTTTTTTCATTAGTGATTTGGTATTGATTTATAAAATTACAAGATAAAAGGAATACAACTCCACACTGTTCCCACCATCAGAGTTTTGGATCCCCAGTCCCTCCACTGGAAGCTACGGCAGTTCTCCCAAGGTTGCAGATATGGGTTAACTGTTATTTCTACAGCTATCAGTTTATATTTGTGTATATTTGCTCTTTGTTAAGGCTCCGTCTTCTCTTCCTTTCCAAATCACACATATACCAATTACTATATCCAAATGCCCCTTCCTTTTTCCTCTTCTCTCTCTGGGTCTTGATGGAGTTGGAATTCAGAACCCTCTGGTCATCTTCCCGCTAGCATGCCTCCCCCACTGGAAGTCTGAAGCAAAGTTCTTTACTGGGTGCAGAAGGTGGGAGGTCTGGCTGTTCTATAATTGCTTTTCTGCTGGACATGGGCATTGGCAGGTTGATCCATACCTGCAGCCTGTTTCTGTATTTCCCTAACAGGACAGAGCTCTGGAGAGGTAAGGTTCCAGGACACATTGCTGACGTTGTCTGCCCAGGGAAGTCAGGATGGAATCATGATGTCAGGTGACTTTCTCAACAAAAACTCTAAAAGCTAGAAAGTACTGGTGGATGCCCACATTCAGTGGAGAAGAAATTACAGAAGCCAGACCTTCCACCTTCTTCACCTCATAATGATCCTGGGTCTATGATGCCAGAGGGATAAACAATAGGGAAGCTTCCAGTGGAGGGGGTGGGACACAGTGGGACTCTGGTGGTGGGAATTATGTGGAATTGTCCCCCTCTTATCCTATGGTCTTGTCAATATTTCTAATTTATAAATAAATAAGTAAATATGTTAAAATAAAAAAAGAAAGTACTGGTGTGATAAATTCAAAGGGTGGAGCTCTGAGGAAGCGGAGCTCCAATACACTTTGATGGGGTCGTCTGTCCAGGGAAGTCTAGTCAGCATCTTGCTGGCATCCGGGACCTGGTGGCTGAAAAGAGAGTTAACATAGATCCAGCCAAGAAGAATCAAAGGAGATGGATTCATTATTTTTAACAGCTGAGTAGTATTTCATTGTGCATATATGTACCACAACTTCCTTAGCCACTTATCTGTGGTTAGTCATTTGAGTTGCTTCCTAGTTTGGACTATCACAATTATTCTGCTATGAAAATAGGTATACATAGATGTCTACATATAGATGTCTTGCCTTCTTTGGATATGTCACTAGGAGAAGAATTGCCAGATAATAGTATAAGTTCATTTCTGTTTTTTTTATTTAAGAAAAGAGACATTAACAAAACCATAGAATAAGAGGGGTACAATTCCGCACAATTCCCATAACCTGATCTCCACATCCCATCCCCTCCCCTGATAGCCTTCCCATTCTCTATCTCTCTGGGAGTATGGATCCAGGGTCCTTGTGGGTTGCAGAGGGTGGAAGGTCTGGCTTCTGTACTTGCTACCCCGCTGAACATGGGTGTTGACTGGTCAATACATACTCCCAGTCTGTCTCTCTCTTTCCCTAGTAAGGTGGGGCTCTGAGGAAGCGGAGCTCCAGTACACTTTGATGGGGTCGTCTGTCCAGGGAAGTCTGGTCAGCATCTTGCTGGCATCCAGGACCTGGTGGCTGAAAAGAGAGTTAACATACAAAGCCAAACAAATTGTTAAACAATCATGGACCTAAAGACTGGAATAGTGCAGATGAAGTGTTGGGGGGTATTCTCTGCATGTTCTTGTGTACTTCTGCTTTCAGGTATATATTTTCCCCTAGTTTATGGGCACGTGTGAACCTATATTCTATCTCAGGGGACCTGGACTATATCTAGGTTTGGGGACTTTATTGGGGAGTGGACCACCTGGGATGAAATTAGAGAATACTATGAAAGGAAAGGTCTCACCTGAGTGATGAAGCTGAAGGGTTGTCATTCCACACCTGAAGTCTCTGGTCACAGTCTGAAGTGAAGCATGCTGGGGTGGCACTCCTTGCATTGATTAGGTTGCAATCCGCGGATGAAATATTATTTGATGTGAATTGAGAGCAGCATGCATAAAAGTGGGTCCCACGCTAAGGTTCCAGGACTGGGGAAAATATAGGCTCTATAGTAGAAATGTGAGGTTACTGTTGTCTTAGGGTTCAAGAAGACAATGGATAGTTATTGTTATCGTCACATTATTTGGTGATAGGGTTAACTTTGGAAAGTCCCTTTGTTAGGGTTTGGGGTATAATACCCAGCATCTTGTATATAGCTGTGCTACCGGTTACTTCTGTTCTCCCTGGTCTAGGCTTTTGGGAGAGAACATATCAAAGACAGCCTATGTATTAACAAGACTCAGTCTGTGTTTTAAGAAGTTCTAGACATATGATCAATTTTTCCCCTCTCATATTAATTAAATAGTTGTTTATATGTTTACACTTTAATAGGATTGTACATAAACACCTCTCCCACCACCAAAAGACTGTGTCCCATCCCTACCACCCACCCCCGCCCCCCATCCCCCACCATGCCGGGAAGCCCAATGGCCACCCTCCCCTTCACCACAGTGTTTTTACATTGGTGCCCTGCTCTCGATTTAATCAGATCCTGCTTTTAGTTTCCCTTTCTGTTCTTCTTTCTCAACTTCTGTTGATGAGTGGGGACATCCCATACTCATCTTTATCTTTCTGACTCAGCTGATTTAACATAATTCCTTCTAGCTCTGTCCAAGATGGGTCAGATAAGATGGGTTCATTGTTCTTGATAGCTGCATAGTATTCCATTGTGTATATGTACCACAGCTTTCTCAGCCACTCATCTGCCGTTGGGCACCTGGGTTCCTTCCAGGTTTTAGCTATTATGAATTGTGCTGCTATGAACATAGGAGTATTCACATCTTTTTGGTTGGGCATTATGGAATCCTTGGGGTATATCCCCAGGAGAGGAATTACTGGGTCATATGGCCTATGTCTAGCCTTGTGAGAGTTCTCCAGACTACTCTCCACAGAGGCTGGACCAATTTACATTCCCACCAGCAGTGTAGAAGGGTTCCTCTGTCCCCACACAGAGTTCATTTCTGTTTTTTTGAGAAATTGCCAGACTATTTTCCAGAGTTTGGGGCAATTTCATTCCCATCAGCAGTGCAGAAGGTTTTTTTTCCCCCTACAATCTTGCCAACACTTATTTCTGTTTAACATATGGGATTCTCATAAGTGTGAAGTAGTATGACATTATTGTTTTTTGCATTTGTCATTATAAAGTAGCTTTGAGCACTTTTTCATGTCTGTGGCCCTCTGGATCTCTTTGGTGAAGATTCTGTTCATGTTCTCTTTCTATTTTTTTTTTCTTTATTGGAGGGATTAACGGTTTATAGTCAAGAGCACAATACAGTAGTTTGTACATGTATAAAATTTCTCAGTTTTCCACTTAACAATTCAACCCCCTCTAGGCCCTTCTCTGCCATAGCCTTCCAGTACCTAATCCCTCCCCCCACCACCACTCCAGAATACTTTTACTTTGGTACAATACACCAGCTCCAGTCCAAGTTCTGCTTAGTCTTTTCTTATTTTTCAACAATTTACTATTATTATTATTGATTTAATAGTGATTGATAAGATTGTGGGATTCATACAGTTTCTACCACCAGAGTTCTGTATCCTACCCCCTCCATAGGAAGTTTCCCTATTTTTTATCCCTCTGGCAGTATGGACCAATGATCTCTATGGGGCACAGAAGGTCAGAAGTCTGGTTTCTATTATTGATTCTCTGCTGGACATGTGCATTCACAGGTCAATCTAGACCCCCAGCCTGTCTCTACCTTTTCCTAGTTGGGTAGGGATTTGGGAATGTGGGGTTCCAAGACACATTGGTGAGGTCGTCTGCCCTGGGAAGGCAAGTTGGTGTCATGGTAGTATTTTCAACTTCTGTCTATGAGTGAAATCATCCCATATTCATCCTGCTCTTTCTAACTTAACTCACTTAACATGACTTCTTCAAGCTTCATCCAAGATGAAGTGATGAAAGCTAAATAACCAATTTTAATAACATCTTAATTGTATTCCATTGTGTATATATACCACAACTTGCTCAGCCACTCATCTGTTGTTGGACACCTGGGTTGCTTCCAGATTTTGGCTGTTATAAATGGTGCTGCTATGAACATAGGTGTAAACAAATCGTTTTGGATGAGTGTTTTTGGTTCCTTAGGATATATCCCCAGGAGAGGAATTGTAGGGTCATAGGGAAGGTCCACTTCTAGCCTTCTGAGAGTTCTCTCTACCTATTTTTAATGGGGTTGTTTTTCCCCCTTTCTGACTATAGTGAATATATAAACGTACATATACACATGTACACATGCACACACACATATGTTTGTCACTAGCCCTTTGTCTGATGTATGGCTTGTACAGTTTCTCTGTTTAAATGACAATCTCCTTTGCTGTGCAGAAATTTAGGTTTCTTGTGGTAGTGTTGGTTATTTTTGCCTTTGTTTTCCTTGCAGCTGAGCTTGAGTCATCAAAGATGTTTCTAGAACTTATACTGAAAAAAGTTCTACCTATGTCTTCCTCTAAATATTTCATAGTTTCTGGTCTAACACCCAAATCTTTAATCCCTTTGGAACTGACTTTTGTGTATGTATGTGGTGGTCCATTTTCTTTCTTTTGCATATTCTAATCCAATTCTCCCAAAAGACTCTACTTTCTCCATCTAATGTTTTGGGCACATTTGTCAAAAATTAGGATGGCCGTCCATGCAGGAGTGCCCACTCATGTTTGACTTTGGTTCTCTCCTGTGGTGTCAGAGATCTAACCCGGAGTCTCTCACAAAGAAGGCATATATTGCACCCTACCCACTGAACCACCCCTCTGTCATTAGTACATTGTTCCCTTCACATCATTAAAAGTTTATATTGTACTCAAAGAATATCAGTTACCTTAAACCTGGTTTCAACAAAATGTGATGTAAGATAAGTGAAATAACCCACCTGGAGAGTTAGCTGCTTTGCCACTAATGCAATCCAATTTTGAGCCTGGCCTTCCCCACACTGCAGATAGCTTCAATGCTATAGTCTCTTGCTCTTTCTCTTTACCTGTCTCTGTCTTTGAAAAAAGGGTAATAAGTAATTAGTGGATTTCAGTGGCACTCTCCATTCAGGGAGATACCTATGGCATTTTGATTGCCAGTGTTTATCTCAAGTTGCCTCACAGCATGGGAATAATGAAAGGAATGCTTACCAATATGATTCTGCAGGAATGGAGGATGTAGCAAAACCCAGTGTGGTAGTTAACACTACTGCATTGTATACTTGAAATTTGCTAATGCAGTAGATCTGACATGATCTGTCCATGCAGACTTACATAAAGGCCTGTGAGGTGATGGGTGTGTTAACTAATCTTACTGTGGTAATCATTTCACAACACATACATAAACTAATCACATAGACAACCTTACATTTACACAATGTTATTTGTCAATAGTAATTCAGTAAATCTGGAAGACAAATAAAGTAGGCTTCTCTACAAAATAAACAAACAAACATGCATAGGATGTTTTCCAAAAGGGTGGGACTGGGAAATAAATGAAAATATGATTTTGCAGCAAGATTTTTTAATTATTAAAATCACATGCAGCTGATGTTTATACTGCAACTATAAGTTTCTAAACTGATCTTTTGTTTTTTCATTTCTTTCTACCATAGAAATGAAACACATTGATAAAATTCTTTTTTTATTTTTTTATATCTTTATTTATTTATTGGATAGACACAGCCAGAAATTGAGAGGGAAGGGAATGATAGACAGGAAGAGAGACAGAGAGACACCTGCAGTGCTTCTTCACCACTTGTGAAGCTTTCCCCCTGCAGGTGGGGACTGGGGACTCCAACCTGGATCCTTGCGCAGGTAACATGCACACTCAACCAGGTGCATCACCACCTGGCCCCTGATAAAATTCTTTTTCAACAAATATAATTATAATAAATTATAACTATGTTTCAGCGAGACTGCAGTAAGATACTCAGCAAAGCCTTAAAGCCACCAAAAGGACTGAAATCACTAAAATTAGGGCAGAAATAAATAACATCAAAATTAAGAGGACCATACAAAAGATCAGTGAAACTAAATGTTGGTTCTTCGAAAAAGTAAACAAAATTAACATGCCCTTAGCCAGATTTTTTTGTAAAAAAATGAGAAGACTCAAATAAGAAGAATTGTAAATAATAGGGGAGAGGGGGTCACGTGGTGGTGCCCCTGGTCAAGCACACACCTTACAGTGCACAACCCAGGTTCAAGGCCTGTGTCCCCACTTTCAGGGGGAAGGCTTCACGAGTGATGAAGCAGGGCTGCAGGTATCTCTCTGTCTCTCTCCCTTTCTATCTCCCCCTCCCTTCTCAACTTCTGTGTCTACCCAATAATAAATAAATAAACTCTTTTAACTTTTTTTATTAATTTTATTTTGAGAGAGATGCCGACACACACACACACACACACACACACACACACAGAAACACCAGAGCACTGCTCAGCTCTGGCTTATGGTGGTGCAGTGCATTGAACCTGGAACTTAGGAGCCTCAGGCATGAGAGTCTGTTTGCATAACCATTATGCTGTCTCCCACTCCGTAAATAAAAAATTTTTTTTTAAATATTAGGGAAGATGGGGAGCTGGGCGATAGCACAGCGGTGTTAAGCACACGTGGTGCAAAGCATAAGGACCAGCATAAGGATCCAGATTTGAGCCCCCAGCTCCCCACCTGCAGGGGAGTCACTTCACAGGTGGTGAAGCAGGTCTGCAGGTGTCTATCTTTCTCTCCCCCTCTCTATTTTCCCCTCCTCTCTCCACTTCTCTCTGTCCTATCCAACAACGACGTCAATAAAAACAACAATAACTACAACAATAAAACAACAAAGGCAACAAAAGGGAAAATAAATAAATAAATATTTAAATATATATATTAGGGGAGATATCACAAAAGTCACTACAGATCCAAAATATCATGTAAAGCTTCTATTTTTTTAGTTTTTTTTTAATATTTATTTATTTTCCCTGTTGTTGCCCTTGTTTTATTGTTGTAGGTATTAATGTTGTTGTTACTGATGTCATCATTGTTGGATAGGATAGAGAGAAATGTAGAGAGGAGGTGAAGACAGAGATGAGGAGAGAAAGATAGACACCTACAGACCTGTTTCACTGCCTGTGAAGTGACTCCCCTGCAGGTGCGTAGCAAGAGGCTCAAACTGGGATCTTTACGCAGGTCCTTGCACTTTGCACCACATGCACTTAACCTGCTGCACTACAGCCCAACTCCCTCATGTAAAGCTTCTATGAACAACTATATGCCACCAAGCTAGAGAACCTGGAAAAGATGGAAGAATTCCTAGAAACATACAACTTTCCAAAACTGAACCAGGAATAACTACAAAATATTAATGGATCAATCACAGACAAAGAAATTAAAGTTATTTCCTAAGCTGAATATAGGCCCTGGATCAGATCAAATCGATGGGGTTTGTAGTCAACAAAATTTATATACCTTTCTTATATTTGGGAGCTACTCTCTTCCCTGATGCAAGTTTCTGGTCCTTTTTCCAGCCATGACATCATCTCCCCAGACAATAACCTGGGTCCACCTGAATATCAGATGTCATGCTCAGAAAACAAAAAAAACAAAAACAAACTAGTAGTCATGGGTCCTTTGGAATATAACTAAAATAAGCTTACTAGCTATCTTCAAAATGGAGACCCCAAATCTTCATATGAAATATCCCAGTCTTTAGGTTCATGATTAATCAATAATTTTTTGCCTCTATATGTTAACTTGTTTTTCAGCCACCGGGTTCCAGATGCTAGCATGATGCCAACCAGACTTCCCTGGGCAGATGACCCCACCAATGTGTCCTGGAGCCCTGCTTTCTCAGAGCCCTGCCTCACTAGGGAAAGACAGAGACAAGCTGAGAGTATGGATCGACCTGCCAATGCCCATGTTCAGTGGGGAAGCAATTACAGAAGCCAGACCTTCCACCTTCTGCATCCCATAATGACCCTAGGTCCATACTCCCAAAGGGATAAAGAATAGGAAAGCTATCAGAGGAGGGAATAGCATACAGAGTTCTGGTGGTGGAGATTGTATGGAGTTGTACCCCTCTTATCCTATGGTTTTTGTCAGTGTTTCCTTTAAAAAGAGAGAGGGAGGGAGAAAGAGAGAGACAGAGAGAGACAGAGAGGAAGAAAGAGAGAGAGAGAGAGAGAGAGAGAGAGAGAGAGAGAGAGAGAGAAAGAAAGAAAGAAAGAAAGAAAGTTATTAAGAACTTTCCCTGGCGGATGACTTCACTAATGTGTTCTGGAACCCCACCTCCTTAAAGCCCTACCCCACTAGGGAAAGACAGAGACCAGTTGGGGGTATGGATCAACTTGTCAACACCCATGTCCAGTGGAGAAGCAACAGAAGCCAGACCTCCCACCTTCTGGTTCCCATAAAAATCTTTGGTGCTTACTCCTAAATGGATAACAAATAGGTTACCTTCCAATGAAGGGGAGGGTGTATGGAGCTCTGGTGGTGGGGATAAATTGTATAAATTGTATAAATTCCACACTTGTCAATCATTATAACAAATAATAAAATAAAGAACCTTCTCAACAATAAAGGCCCAAGACAAAATGGATTTACAAGTGAATTCTACAAAATATTCAGGAAACAATTAATACCCCTACTTTTAAAGGTCTTCCAAAAGATCAAAGAAACAGTAACACTCCCTTTCACCTTCTATGAAGCCAGCATCACCCTAATGCCAAACGCATATAGGGACACAACAAAAAAAAAAAAGAGAGAGAGAGAACTACAGACTAATATCACTCATGGACATAGATGCTGAAATACTGAACAAAATCCTAGCCAACCCGATGTGGCAGTACATTAAAAAGATTCTTCCCCACAACCAAGTCAGAATTTTTCCAGGAATGCAAAGCTGGTTCAATATATGTAAGTCAATCAGTGTCATTCACCACATCAATAAAAGCAAAATCAAAAACCATATGATTATTTCAATAGATACAGATAAAGCCTTCAACAAAATCCAACATCCATCCATGATCAAAACTATAAAAAATGGGAGTAGATGGAAAATTCCTTAAGATAGTGTAATCCATATACAGCAAACCTCCAGCCAACATCATACTCAATGGACAGAAGCTGAAAGCATTCCCTCGCAGATCGGGGACTAGACAGGGCTGTCCATTAACACCACTACTCTTCAACATAGTATTGGAAGTTCTTGTCATAGCAGTCAGGCAAGAGAGAGGAATCAAAGGAATACCAATCGAAAGTGAAGAAGTCAAGCTCTCACTATTTGCAGGTGATATGATAGTATACATAGCAAAACCTAACAAATCTTCTGGAGATTATTAGGCAACATAGCAAGATGTCAGGCTACAAACTTAACATACAAAAATTAGTGGCATTTGTTTAAGCAAATACTAAGCCAGAAGAAGAACTTACTCTCACTCACTAGAGCAGTAAAATCAAGAAAAAAAATCTAGGAATAAACCTAACCGAAGAAAGGAGAGACTTCTATACTGAAAACTATGAGTCACTATTCAAGGAAATAGAAAATGATACAAAGAAGCGAAAAGATATCCTATGCTCACAGATTAGAAAAATTAACATCACCAAAATAAATATTCTACACAAGGCCATATACAAATTTAATGTGATACCCATCAAGGTTACACCAATTTTCTTTAAGACAGTAGAAAAAAAATTGCAAATATTTATCTGGAACCAGATAACACCTACAACCAACAAAACATTCTTGAGAAAAAGAAACAGAAATGGAGGCATCATACTCCCAGATCTCAAACTATATTATAAAGCCATCATAATCAAAACTGTCTGGTATAGGAAGAAAAATAGATACACAGACCAGTGGAACAGAATTGAAAGCCCAGAAATAAACCCCCACACCTATGAACATCTATTTTTTCTTTTTATTTATAAAAAAGAAACACTGACAAAAACCATAGAATAAGAGGGGTACAACTCCACATAGTTCCTACCACCAGAACTCCTTAACCCATCCCCTCCCCTGATAGCTTTCCTATTCTTTATCCCTCTGGGAGTATGGACCTAGGGTCATTATGGGGTGCAGAGGGTGGAAGGTCTGGCTTCTGTAATTGCTTCCCTCTGAACATGGGCATTGGCAGGTCGATCCATACTCTCAGCTTGTCTCTGCCTTTCCCTAGTGAGGCAGGGCTCTGAGAAAGCAGGGCTCCAGGACACATTGGTGAGGTCATCTGCCCAGGGAAGTCTGGTTGGCATCATGCTAGCATCTGGAACCTGGTGGCTGAAAAATTAGTTAACATATAAATCCTAACAAATTGTTAACTGATCATGAACCTAAAGGCTGGAATAGTGCAGATGAAGATTTGGGGGGGTCTCCATTTTGGAGATAGCTAGTAGGCCTATTTTACTTACATTCGAAAGGGCCCATGACTGTACTAGTTTGTTTGTTTGTTTGTTTGTTTGTTTGTTCCATTTTGTTTTGTTTTGTTTTTCTGAGCATGACATCTGGCATCTGATATTCAGGTGGACCCAGGTTATTGTCTGGGGAGATGATGTCATGCCTGCAAAAAGGGCTAGGAAGCTGCATCAAGGAAGAGAATAGCTCCCAAATATGGGAAAGGTGTATAAATATTGTTGACTGTAAACCCCATCAATTTGATCTGGGGCCCATATTCAGCTTAGGAGCCTATGGACATCTAATTTTTGATAAGAGAGCCAAACTACTAAATGGAGGAAAGAGGATCTCTTCAATAAATGGTGCTAGGAAAATGGGGCTGAAACATGCAGAAGAATGAAACTGAACTACTATATCTCACCAGAAATGAAAGTCAGCTCCAAATGGGTCAAGGACCTGGGTTATAGACCAGAAACTGTCAAATACTTACAGGAAAATATTGTTGGAACACTTTCCCATCTAAATCTCAAGGGCATCTTTGATGATACCCAATTGTAAGGAAAACTAAAATAAAAACAAATCAATGGGACTATATCAAATTAAAAAGCTTCTGCACAGCAAAACACAAATAGACTCCTCACAGAATTTTATACATCAAACAAGAGGCTAACAGCCAAAATATTGAATGAGCTAAACAAACTCACGAACAAAACAACAAAAAAAAATGACCCAATCCAAAAGTGGGCAGAGGATATGAACAGAGTATTCACTACAGAAGAAATACAAAAGGCCAACAAATATATGAAAAAATTGCTTCAAGTCACTGATTATCAGAGAAATGCAAATAAAGACAATGAGATGCCACCTCACCCTTGTGAGAATGTCTTACATCAGAAATGACACCAACAGCAAATGCTGGAGATGTGGCGAAAACAGAACCCTCCTGCACAGCCAGTGGGAATGTAAATTGGTTCAACACCTATGAAGAGCAGTCTGAAGAATCCTCACAAGGCTCCTCTGCTGAATATGGGCCCCAGATCAAATCAACTGGTTTACAGTCAACAATATTTATATACCTTTCCCATATTTGGGAGCTAATCTCTTCCCTGATCCAGTATCCTAGCCCTTTTCCCAGCTATGACATCATCTCCCCAGACAATAACTTGGATCCACCTGCATATCAGATGTCAGGCTCAAGCAAAAACTAGTAAAGACACGGGGCCCTTAAAAATATACCTAAAATAGACCTACTAGCTTTTTTGAAAATGGAGACCCCCCCAAATCTTCATCTGCAATATTCCAGTCTTTAGGTTCATGATTAGTCAACAATTTTCTTGACTTTATATCTTAATGTTGTTTCAGCCACCAGGTTCCAGATGCTACCATGGTGCCAAACCTGACTTCCCTGGGCAGACAACCTCACCAGTGTGTCTTGGAGCCCCACCTCCCCAGATCCCTGCCCCACTAGGGAAAGAGACAGGCAGGCTGGGAATATGGATTGACCTGTCAATGCCCATGTTCATCATGGAAGCAATTACAGAAGCCAGACCTTCCACCTTCTGCACTCCGTAATGTCCCCTGGTCCATACTCCCAGAGGGATAAAGAATAGGAAAGCTATAGTATTCTCTAATTCCATCCCAGGTGGTTCACTTCCTTATGAAGTCCCAAAACCTAGATATACACCAGTTTCTGTGAGAGAGAGCATATGTCACACGTATCCATAAACTAGTGTAAAATATATACCTGAAAGCAGAAGTACACTAGAGTTTGCAGTGAGTACCCCCCCAACACTTCCTCTCCACTATTCCAACCTTTAGGTCCATGATTGCTCAACAATGTGTTTGGCTTTGTATGTTAACTCTCTTTTCAGCCACCAGGTTCCAGATGCCATCAGGATGCCAGCCAGGCTTCCCTGGACTGAAGACCCCACCAATGTGTCTTGGAGCTCCGCTTTCCCAGAGAACTACCCTACTAGGGAAAGAGAGAGGCAGACTGGGAGTATGGACCGACCAGTCAACGCCCATGTTCAGCGGGGAAGCAATTACAGAAGCCAGACCTTCCACCTTCTGCAACCCACAATGACCCTGGGTCCATACTCACAGAGGGATAGAGAATGGGAAAGCTATTGGGGAGGGGATGGGATATGGTGATTGGGTGGTGGGAATTGTGTGGAGTTGTACCCCTCCTACCCTATGGTTTTGTTAATGTCTCCTTTCTTAAATAAAAAAAATTAAAAGAAAAAGAATAGGAATGAGTCCCTGGTCATCTGTCTCCGCCAGTGAAGCCTGTCCAGCAGTGAGGACCACAGACGCCTGGGCTGGCATCCCTCCGAAAGATGGGATGTTTGAGCTCTCTATTCAAAGCTGGAAAGGAGTTTGGGGCCAGGAGGTTATAGGGAAGAGTGGTCAGAGTTAAAGTTAGACAGCCAAGTGATCCATACTCCCAGCCTGCCGCTCTCTTTCCCTAGTGGTGTGGGTCCATACTCCCAAAGGGTTAAAGAATAAAAAAGCTGTCAGGGGAGGAAATGGGATATGGTGTTCTGGTGGAGGGAATTGTGTGGAGTTAAACCCCCCTTATCCTATGGTTTTGTCAGTTTCCTTTTTATAAATAAATTAAAATTAAAAAGAAATGAAATCACAAAGTTGCAATAAATTAATTAATTAGTTAATTAATTAATTAGACAGCCAGATAGGAACCAGGTCCCAAAGAGCACCATATGACTTTAGCAATAGTTTGCTTCAAAAGACTGGAGGTGGGGGCAGTCAGGCAGTAGCCAGCGGTTAAGCGCACTGTGGAGCAAAGCACAAGGACGGGCTGAAGGATCACAGTTCAAGCCCTCGGCTCCCCACGTACGGAGGAGTCACTTCACAGGCGGTGAAGCAGGTCTGCAGGTGTCTGTCTTTCTCTCCCCCTCTCTGCCTTTCCCCCCTCTCCATTTCTCACTGTCCTATCTAACAACGACGACATCAACAACAACAACTACTACAACAACAATGAAAAACAACAAGGGCAACAAAAAGGGAAAATAAATAAATTTTTTTTTAATTTTTTTAAAAGACTAGGGGGGGAGCGGGCAGTAGCACAGCAGGCTAAGTGCACGTGGCACAAAGCGCAAGGACTGGTGTAGGAATCCCCATTGGATCCCCTGTTTCCCACCTGCAGGGGGGTTGCTTCACAAGCGCTGAAGCAGGTCAGCAGGTGTCTGTTTCTCTCTCTCTCCCCCTCTCTAGCTTCCTCTCCTCTCTAGATTTCTCTCAGTCCTATCCAACAGCTACAATAATTGAGAAAAAACAAACAAACAATAAACAGCAATGGCAACAAAAAGGGAGAAAATAGCCCCCAAGGGCAGTGGATTTATAGTGCAGGCACCAAGCCCCAGCAATAACTCTGGAGGGAAAAAAAAAAAAAAAAAAAGACTATTTAGATAGTGAACTAAGCAGGCATAATTCTCTTAAGGATACTCTCATGTCAGCATGGGTGGTAAGTGGTGCAGAGTGAGACTGGAGACAAGGAGATCAAATAGGCGACTGCAGTAGTCGTTTCAATAAGAATCACAAATACAGTCACAGAAGGAATGGGTAGCTGAAGACAAATTTGAGAATGATCTGGAATTTATGCAAGTCAAAATATTGTGACAGGCTGACTATTTTTACACAGAAAGTTCTATAAAATAGCTTGTAAATTCTTAGCTTGACAGAGGGCACCATGATTTCATTAATGGAAATTAAAACTTAGGAAGGGGACTACTTTTGGGGAAAAGAAGGAGGCTTTGGCTTTCTAGTCAAATGTTGAAAATGCCTTGACTGTGGAATCTAGGAAGGAGCTGAAAACATAGGACTGGACTCGGGTTGGTCTCACTGATTCTCAATTTTACAGAGAAAAGCAAGAGTTCCTGCCAGTGTTAACTCTTGATGCCTTTCAGAATGACTTCTTGATAAACTAATGTTACCTTCCTCTTCAGTTATCAAACTATGTAATTTGTTTTAAAGGGTAGAGCTATTCAGATCTTCCTAGAACTGTCAGCTCAAGACAAAGTCTTCATAATTCTGTACAAAATTATTCATATTTTTTCAAAAGGAAAGGCGATGAGAAATGAGATAATATGTTAAAGGAAATCAAATAAATTTACAATAAAAGATCATTAAGAAAGGAAATCTTGTCAGCACAGATAAATGGGCTCGATTATTACATTTAAGTCAAACTAAATTACTGTCCATGTATCTATTAAAGCATTTATAAGTGTCGAAAATTGGGATGTTTGGATTGCAACTGAAAGTGTAAAATCAAAGTGACTTTTATAAGTTTAAACACTACTCTGTTGTAAAGGATAAGGGATTTTTTTAATTATAAAATAATATAAACATCACAGGAAATTTTGTAGGATTCCTTTTCTTAGATACTACCAGTGATTTAGGAGATATTTTTAAAAAGAGATAGTTGAACAATTAAGCATAATAATCAAATGACCTTATCTCCAAATAAACAATTATGAATTTTTTTAATTTTTATTTATAAAAAAGAAACACTGACAAAAACCATAGGATAAGAGGGGCACAACTCCACAAAATTCCCACCACCAGAACTCCATATCCCATCCCCTCCCCTAATAGCTTTCCTATTCTTTATCCCTGTGGGAGTATGGACCCAGGGTCATTATGGGGTGCAGAAGGTGGAAGGTCTGGCTTCTGTAATTGCTTCCCTGCTGAATGTGGGCATTGACTGGTCAATCCATACCCCCAGCTTGTCTTTCTCTTTCCCTAGTGGGACTGGGCTCTGGGGAAGCGAAGCTCCAGGACACATTGGTGGGGTTGTCTGTCCAGGGAAGTCTAGGTGGCATCATGGTAACATCCAGAACCTGCTGGCAGAAAGAAGAGTTAACATATAAAGCCAAACAAATTGTTGACTAATCATGAACCTAAAGGCTAGAATATTGCAGATGAAGACTTTGGGGATCTCCGTTTTGTAGATAGTTAGTAGTCTTATTTTAGTTATATTCCAAAGGGCCCATGACTGTGATAGTTTTTTTTTTTTTTTTCCTGAGCCTGACATCTGGTATTCAGGTGGACCCAGGTTATTGTCTGGGGAAATGATGTCATGGCTGGAAAAAGGACTAGAAAGCTGTATCAGGGAAGAGAGTAGCTCCCAAATATGGGAAAGGTGTATAAATATTATTGACTATAAACCCCATCAATTTGATGTGATCTGGGGTCCATATTCAGCTTAGGAGCCTATGTGACCACTAGATCTGAGCTCACATTCTATGGTCATGAGTAGGAATGTTCCAAGCTGCCCCAATTTCAGAATCCATCTTCCTCAGGTGGAACATAGAGTATGTTGTCCAGCCTCTGGTCAGAGGTTGGAACATTCTCTACCGTTGTTGATTCATATTAAGAGCAAGGTCCTAAGGGGACCCACAGAGGGGTCTATTGTGTTGTTCCTGGTGGAGATGACCGATAACAATTACGAATTTTATGATTCCTTTTGAAGAACTAAGGGGATGCTCCTAAAATCACTTTCATTCTCTTTCGCAGAAAACTTGTCATCATTACTCTGATTTATATAACACCCTCTTTAACTAGATCTTGTCTAAACAGATCCTTTATTTATTTTTTATTTTCCTGGTGATTTAATAATGATTAACAAGATTTAATAGTGATTAACATTGCCTTATGGTGGTGCAGGGGACTGAACCTGGGGCCCGTAGGACCTCAAGCATGCAAAGCCTAAGCCACAACATGTCAAACCAGTTCCCCAAGAAACATTAGTGGGATCTGGTGGGATGCCTGTGGATGGCTGTATCCTAATAAGACACAAGAAAAGAAAACCCTTCCTTTCTCTTCCAGTGGATACTGCTGTGTGAGAATGTGGTGTTTGGATCTGCAGCACCATCTTATCAACCCGAAGAGAAAAGATAAGAAAAATCAGAGCACCGACAACAACACACAACAGAGATAGACAGAGACCAGAACAATGGTGGCATTCCTAACAGTCAGTAAGTGCCTAGAACTATTGTCTCTGAACTCCTTCATTTGCAAGGTGACAAAGGTACATTCTAGGCATTTTTTGTTTGTTTTTTATATTTTATCTATTAATTTATTTGGTAGATACAAAGAGAATTCTGCACCATTGATTTACTACTCACAGGCTTTCCCCCTGCAGTTAGGGATCAGGGCCTTGAACCCAGATCCTTTAGCATTATAATGTGTACTCAAGCAGGTGCACTACTGCCCTGCCTCCAGTTATATATATTTGGTGTAGCTATTGTTATAATACCAAAATCTCTACAATTGTTATAGTGATTTTTCCAGGGTTCTGTGCAACTAGAAAAAAAAAATAAGAAGCTTGGTAAGACTTTATTTATTTACTTTTTCATGAGAAAGATAGGAGGAGAGAAAGAACCAGACATCACTCTGGTACATGTGCTGCTGGGGTTCAAACTCAGGACCTTATGGTTGAGAATCCAGTGCTTTATCCACTGTGCCACCTCCCGGACCACTCCTCTACAATGTCTTAACAAATGCACATATATACTGGTAACTGAAATATGTCTGATGATTTGTGAAAAAAAAAAAAACATGCCTTTTTTCAAAATAAATTGTTAGAACTATGAGAAATTAAGGAACATTGGAATCATTTCTTCATGAAAGATGTTACATGATTTTGTCTTTTGGGTATAATAGGTCTCTTATTAAAACTGTTTTTGATTTATGAAGGGACTGACTCCAGCATGTTCCTAGAACCCTATGAAAAGCCTCTCCATTCATAAACGGAAGTTGAGAAAGAAGAATAGAAAGAGAAGTTCAAAGCAGATTCTGACTGAGTTCAGAGTATGGTGTCAAAGTAAGAATCTCTGGGTGGAGGGTGAAGATGGATGTTCAGCTCCACTTGGAGGGGGGGGCAGTATAGAGCTTTGGTAATGGGAATGGTGTTAATATATACTTCTACTAACTTATAGTCTCACAAATCACTATTTATATGAGAGGGAAGAAATGGATTGAATGTCTCAAACTTTTTAAATTATTTTTTTTAAATCCTCCTAAATATCTATTTTATAGTAATAACCCTAATGAAACCTTATTTTATCCAGAAGACTTTTATCCTTGTAAACACATTTTCTCTTAAATATTAAAAATGTTTCAATGGAGGAGCTGAGTGGCTGCACACATGTTACAGTGCACAAGCGCTGGGTTCAAGTCTCCAGTCCCCACCTGCAGAGGGAAAAGTGTTGTGAGTGGTGAGGCAGTGCTGCAGGTACCTCTCTGTCTCTCTCCCTCGCACCACCTTCCCTCTTGATTTCTGGCTGTCTTTATCCAATAAATAAATAAAGATAATAAAATTTTTTCTTTAAGATTATTGACTCTTTTTAAGATTATTTGCTATTTAAAAAAAAAAGTTTCAGGAGGCTAGGATCCTGGTTCCAGGCCCAGGCTCATCATCTGCAGTGGGAGGGTCTCTTCACAAGTGGTGAAGCAGGGCTGCAGGTGTCTTTCTCTCCCACCTTTCTGTCTTCCTTTCTCTCTCAATTTCTCTCTATCCTGTCAAAAAAAAAAAACTGAAAAAGGAAAAAAAAAAGACTGTCGGAGCAATGGCCAGCAGAGCCCCAACAATAAGCCTGGAGGCAAAAAAAAGTTTCAGTGGTTTTTTTTAAGAAATATCTCATCATACTTCCAGATATTTACTAAATTTTCCCCATAATTTCCTACAATTAATACATATACAGTTCCCCAAAGCAGACAGGAACACAGCAAAAAAAGAAAAATAAAAAGAAAGAAAACTACAGACCAATATTGCTGATGAAAAAATCTGTCCCAACACTTTAGTCTTGTGTGTTGGGAAGATTCTTTCCCTCGCCCTAGACTCCACTCTTTTTTTGCTTTTATTATTCCCTTTTGTTACCCTTATTGTTTTGTTGTTGTTATTGATGCTGTTGTTGTTCAATAGGACAGAGAGAAATGGAGAGAAGAGAGGAAGATAAAGAGGAGGAGAGAAAGACAGACACCTGCAGACCTGCTTCACTGCCTGTGAAGCAACTCTCCTGCAGGTGGGGAGCCAGGGGCTTGAACCGGGATCCTTAAGCCAGTCCTTGTGCTTTGCACTACCTTCACTTAACCCGCTGCGCTACCGCCGGACTCCTGGACTCCACTCTTACTGGAAACACTAATTCCCTCTTGGAATCAGTGGAAAATTCTTTTTCTGTGTTTAACATCATCACAAACATTGCACAAAGTCCTTTTTGTTTTAACTTCCCTAAGTCACCACTAACACATGACTACTATGTATAGCCTACTTTTAATAAAGGTTAGGACTTACCCCTTCTACTGTTAATATTAGGGATCCTTGTTTTAAATCCCCTTGACTCTCACGATCATTAATCATCCTTCCTCCTTGGGCAAAGAGCTCCTGATGGGCTTGTGGGCCTTCAGTCTTCCAAAACTACTTCACAACACCTAGCTGTGTTCCCTTTCCAGGACTCTCACAACCTTCTCTTTCTGGGGAAATTCACAAGTTGTCACTTACCTGATGAGCACAGGATATCAACATTCTGTTTGTTTGTTTGCTTGTTTGTTTTACTCTCCTCTTTGATAACTGCTAGAATTGCTTTTCACATCAAAGATGCCTATCAGTTCTTTTCTTTTTTTTTTTTTGGTTTTGTTTTGTTTTGTTTATTTATTATTTTAAAAAAGGAGACATTAACAAAACCATAGGACAAGAGGGGTACAACTCCATACAATTCCCACCACCAGATCTCCATATTCCGTCCCCTTCCCTGATAGCTTTCCTAGTCTTTAACCCTCTGGGAGTATGGACCCAGGGTCATTGTGGGATGCAGAAGGTGGAAAGTCTGGCTTCTGTAATTGCTTCCCTGCTGAACATGGGTGTTGACTGGTTGATCCATACTCCCAGCCTGCCACTCTCTTTCCCTAGTAGGGTGGGGCTCTGGGGAAGTGGAGCTCCAGGACATATTAGTGAGGTCGTTCTTTTTTTAAAAAAAATTATTTATTAATGAGAAAGATAGGAGGAGAGAGAGAAATAACCAGACATCACTCTGGTACATGTGCTGCTGGGGATTGAACTCAGGACCTCATGCTTGAGAGTCCACTGCGCCACATCCCGGACCACTCAAGTTATTTTCTTAAATCAGTAAAAGTTCTAACCCATCGCCTTAACCACTCAGCCACTAAATAACTAAAAATTCATCTTCCCTGAGATGAACTATAACATTCATGTTGTCAAATAGAAAGAAGTAACAGATGCAATGAGTTTAGTTATCAATAGCAATATTTTTTAATCACACTGTGCCAAAATGAAACCAGTTTTTAGTCAATGCAGCCGGATGTTAACATGAGTTAACTCTGTCTTGATTTCAGATAGGGCCTGATGGCCAAGAAGTGCCAAGGTGCCTCCTATTACAACCTGAATGCTAAGCTGAGGCCAGCTGGTAAAACACACACTTTACAAACTGAATGCTACGCAACCTAAGAAGGGTTGATCGAAGACGTAACTAAAAAGAGTTGGGGCCTAGCAGCAGACGAATCGCCCTGTAGAGTATGTGCGTTACGTCAGGAACCAGATTCGAGCTCCAGGCAACCACATGGGAGCACCTGAAAGTGGGGGGAGCTTCACAAGCTGGTGGAGTAGTACTGAATCTCTCTCCTTCTCTCCCTGTCTCTCTTCATCTCTGTCTATCACTTTAGAGTAAAGGAAGAAAAAAAATGCAAAAAGCAGTGGCATTCTGCAAGCACAGAGCCCCAGAGGTGATACTCGTGGCAACATGTTAGTCCACCTGCATGTTAGCTGCATGTTAGTCCACCTGCATGTTACTAAAGTCATGGGCCCCTTGGTACATGCCTACAATAGACTTCCTAGCTTCTTCCCACATGAAGACTCCTAATTTCATCTGCTTTATTCCTACTTTGGAGTTCATTTTTATTGAACAATTTGTCCTACTTTATACCTTACTGCCTTTCAGCTACCAAGTTGCAGACACTACCATGACACCATGCTGACTTCTCCATGCAGACAACCTCACCAATGTGTCCCAGAATCTCACCTCTCCAGATCCCTACCCCTCTAGGGAAAGATAGAAACAGGCTGGGGGTATTGATTGAACTGTCAAAGTCCATGTCCAGTGAAGAAGCAATTGTAAGAGCCAGAACTTCCACCTTCTGCACCCCATAAATAATGTTGGTCCACACTCACAGAGATAAAGAATAGGGAAGCTTCTAGTGGATGGGATGAGGCATGGAACTCTGGTGATGGAAACTATGTGGATTTGTACCCCTGTTATCCTACTATCTTGTTAATAATTATTAAATCATTAATAAAATAAATAAACAAAAACAAAGAAGATAACTCAGCAATATAGCACTATCATGCCTGAAGGTTTCTTGCAGGTCAACAGAGATCAGATGAGAAGTATCCATTTTGTGACGGAGCTGATCCTGACCACCACCCCCAGAGCATCCTCCATAAGTAAGGCAACCTCAGTGAGGAGGTGGGCCATGGGAAGTTTAGAGCATGAGAAAGGAATTCCAAGTGATAAGCCAGAGAAATGGGTTTTCTTGTCACGGGAACTGTAGACAGGCATTCCCAGCATAGATAGCTTTTTTTTTTTTAAACTGATTTAATAATGATCAACAAGACCATAGGATAAGAGAGGTACAATTCCACACAATTCTCACCACCAGAGTTCCATATCCCATCCCCTCCATTGGAAGTTTTCCTATTCATTATCCCTCTGGGAGTATGGACCCAGGATCATTATGGAGTGCATAGGGCAGAAAGTCTGGCTTCTGTAATTGCTTCTCTGCTGAACATGGCCATTAGCAGGTCTACCCATACCCCCAGCCTATTTCTATGTTTCCCTAGTAGGGAAGGGGTCTGGGGAGGTAGGATTCCAGGATACATTGGTGAAGTCATCTGCCCAGGAAAGTCAAGTTGGTGTCATGATAGCATCTGCAACTTGGTGGCTGAAAAAGCATTAAGACATAATGTAGAACATATCCTTTAATAATCAGGAATCTAAAGATAAGATTATAACCTATGAGATTTCGGGTCTCCATTCTAGAAAAAAGCTAGTCGGTTCATTTTAGGTATATTCCAAGGGGCCCATAACTTTACTAATTTTTGCCCAAGCCTAACAGCTAACATGTCCGTGGGCTAAAGGTATTGCTGAGGGAGATGGTGTCAGAGTTGGAAATAAGGCTAGAAAACTCTATCAGGAAATAGAGTAGCTTCCAAATATGGGAAAAGTATATAAATACCATTAACTGTAATCCCCATAAATCTTATCTGGACCCATATTCAGCCTGTGTAACCCTCTGCATCCTTGTAGGTCTGAGCTCACATTTTGTGACCATAGCTAGGAAAATTCTAGGCTGCACTCATTGCAGGGCCCGTCTTCTTCAAGTGGCAGAGTATGCCAACCCAACCTCCCTTTGGAAAATGGGGCAGTCCCCACCAACATTGACCCACATTGAGGGCAAGGTTCTGTAAAGGGACAGATATCTTACGAGGAACCCATGAAAGAATCAAGTGAAAGTTAAATCATTCTAAATTGGAATTATTGCATAGCTTTTAGACATCACCACCAAATTACATGTGTGCCAGTAACTAGAGACAATACAAAGACCTCATTTATGTTCCTACTCTCTGTTCAACTATGAAAGAACCAAAAACAATAAAATAATGGGGAAAACAGGAAAAGAGCAAGGTAGACATGAGTGGGGGAACCCAACTCCACTGTACCTCTTCACTTGAAGATGTGTTAATCTGAAAGACCTTGTGCTATAGGGAAGAGACCTAAAAAGACACCATAAAGTTCCTAATGAGATAGTGTCTACTTAGACTTAAATACCCTCCTCACCTACTTCCTATTATATTTCCCTCAGTCACTCCAAAGCTAACCTTATCAAAACAAGGACTGCAAAAGCTGAATAAGGGCAAGAGACTGGCATACTTTAATGATAACTCTTCAGTCACTATCAGGCCACCCCATCAGCTGGGTGGGGCCCTAGTCAGAGAGTCCTGGGATTCCCAAACAGACATGATGGGCCTAGACCTCGAGTAGATCCCTCTCTCCATTGTCACTGGTCATCTCTATCAGGAACAACACAATAGACCCCTTTGTGGACCCCCATGGGACCTTGCCCTCAACATGGATCAATAACGGTAGAGAATGCTCCATCCTCCAAAGGGAGGCTGGACAATATATTCTATCTACCACCTGAGGAAGATGGGTCCTGAAATTAGGGCAGGCTAGAACGTTCCTACTCATGACCATGGAAAAGTGTTATTTTATAGATATTCCTGGGTTTGTCTTATTTTTAATGTTTTCATCTATTTTATGAGAGAATGAGAGAGACCAGAATACCACTCTTTCCTAAAAAATGCTGGAAACAAACTCAGAACCTCACACAGGAAAGGAATGTACTCTACCTGCTGAATCATCTATGTGGCTGCATGTTCTTTTACTGTTGGTGTTGTTTTTTTAATTATTTTTGCTATCTTTTATATTTATTGATTTATTTGATAAGACAAAGAGAAATTGAAAGGGAAGGGTGGAGAGAAAGAAAGAGAGAGAGGGAACTCTGCATCACCTCTCATTAAGCTCATCCAGGTGCCAACCAAGGACTTGGAGACCTTGCACATGGCAATGTGTGAGCCCACCATCAGCTAACCCCCCAACCCCACCCCCAAAAATACATTTTTAAATATCACCAGTTACTCCATGAATAATAAAATAAAAGTTCATGTCAAAAGTAAATGCAATAGGGAAGCCTGGCAATTATGTACCAGGTAGAGTGCATATGTTACTGTGCACAGGACTGGTGTTCAAGCCCCTGCTCCCCATCTGTAGGAGGAAGACTTCAGAGCTGTGGAGTAATGCTGCAGGTGTCTGTCTTTCTCCCTCTCTATCCCATCTCCCCCTCCACTTCTCTCTGTCTCTATAATTATAAATGAGTAAATAAATTAATTAACATGGCGGCCAGAAATGATGGATTCGTCTTACCAGCATGGAGCCAGAGTGATAACCTTGTTGACAAAAAAGTAAAAAGTAAACACGATAGTAGTGTTCTGTGTATGTTATTTATATAGCCACTAAAAAATGAATACAACTGCAAATCTAATACTTCGATGTATACATGTTAGAGGAGGAATACAGACACAGTCATTGTTCACCCTGTGCGACTCACAGTCAACAGGCGGTTACTAAAGTTGAAAATAAGAATAACGGTAAAAATGTTTTATACAAACCTTTACAATGACTGTAAATGTTCCTTGATAATTTAAAATCCCTTAATAGTACTTTTTATTCATTCTAATTCCCCATCAATACTTTACAGACTTTAGTGTAAGCAAAAATAGTAGAAGTAGGGGGCCAGTAATGGCGCACCTGGTCAAGCACACACATTATAATGCACAAGGACCCCGGTTCAAGTCCCTGGTCCCCACCTGAAGGGGAAAGCCTCACAAGTAGTGAAGCAAGGCTGCAGGTCTCTCTCTGTCTCTCTCCTTCTCTATCTCCCCCTTCCCTCTCAATTTCTCTCTGTCTTTATCCAATAATAAATAAATAAATATTTTTTAAAAAAACTGAAAAAAATATTTTAAAAAAGTAGTAACAGTAATGTTATATGATTTATGTACCAAATTTCAATTTCCTTTTAAATGTTTTTTCCTCCTTAAAGTTTTTAAAATATTTTTTCAAGTCTTGAACAATAACATTAAGTATAGAAGAAAGATCATTTAAGGTTTATATTTCTTTGACAGTCTCTATGTCACCATTCTGGTTGTGTTTTTTTTTTTTTTTTTTGGTCTCTTAATTATTGTCTCAACTTTACATTTTCCAGAGAATCAAACTTTATGAATAACTCATAGGGGTTAACTAAATAGGATTAGTGCTCATAAGTTCCTGAGTCTACACATCTCACCATCAGGAAAGATGGAGTTTCCCAATGCCAATGCCCCAGTAACAGTGGTCTAACTTGGTGCCAGGTAGGTTTCAGGCTCCCTGAACCAGCCGTTTTAATATGGGCAGGTCATGTCATCAGATAGGATGTCGCCACTCTCATCATGTTGGCTGGCTTCTTTCGCCACATACCAACCCTTGTTCTGTCATTGCCTAAGCTATGACTTTATTTTCAGCAGCCACAGCCCGAGAGTCTCAGATGCTTTGTAGAAATCGCCTCATTATCTGTAGTGTTGTAACAGCAGTTAGAAACTGAATGACATTCAATTAAAATGATATTAGCAGCTCAGGAGTGATTTTGTTTAATTTACTCCTACTCAGATGTAAAAACATTAGCGACTTTTTTAATTGGCCCTCATAATGTCTAACTCCTACTCAAATGCAATGAAATTAAAGACTTTGGTGCCTAAATACCGCTTAATTTACTCCTACCCATCTATAATGACATTAAAGATGCTTTAGGGTAGATATTGTTTCCAATCAATTTTATTCAAAAGAAATCTGAGCTCTCAGGTACTATTATTAAGCGTATAATGAAATCACACAAGAAATATATCTTTACAATTGGGGATAGGGTGTTTTCCAGTAATATTAGAAAGTAATCATTTTCATTTTAATGCAAGGATATTAAAAAGTAATGTCTTAAATATAAGATTTTATAGTTTTCAGTTGTCTAAGCAAGCATGTGATACCCAATTGTTAAAGAAATGTACACTATTACATACAAATTTGAAATAAATTTTATGCAAATATGACATGTGATTTGGTTTATACCTGATACGAAAATTTACCTTAAAACAGGTTTAGAGAAAAACAGTAATGCTAGTGAAAAAAAAAAAAAAAAAAAAAGCTTTTACCTGCCATTAGCTTGTTTGTGACCTGGGAAACAACTTGATGGTTATGCAAAAGACTTTCATGCCTGAGGTTCTAAGGTTTCTGATTTAATACCATCCCAGCACTGCCTTAGGCCAAAGTTGAGCAGTACTCTGGTGTTTCTGACTCTCTCTCTCTCTATCTTTCTCTTTATCTCTCCCTCTCATAAAAATAAAATATTTTAAATATTTACTTTTTAATTTTAAATTAAAATTTTAAATAATTGTTTATTTGGATCTTTGTTTTCTTGAAAAGGTTAATTTTAAGCATAGCAAGATTTTGAATTCATGTGTGCCTGAAAAATATGGACTAGATACGATATAACGTTGATGGGAGGGGAGAATACAGGTCCAAAAAGGACGACAGAGGACCTAGTGGGGGTTGTATTGTTATATGGAAAACTGGGAAATGTTATGCATGTAGAAACTATTATATTTACTGTCAAATGTAAAACATTAATTCCCCAATAAAGAAATTTTTAAAAAACCTAAAAAAAAAGAATAGGGAAACTTCCAACAGAGGGGATGGGATATGGAACTCTGGTGGTGGGAATTGTATGGAATTGTACCACTCTTATCCCACAAACTTATCAATCATTGTTAAATCACCAATAAAATTTTTAAAAAGGGTTAAAGAGAGACACCTGCAGTATTGCTTCACCTCTTTGAAGATTCCTTCCTGCAGACGGGGACTGAGGATTTGAACATTGGTCCTTCTCCTTTATTTTGGAAGTTAAACAGCAAATAAAATAGGACTGAATAAAAAAAAAAAAAGTCACTCCAGACAAAAGAAGAAGGAGGAGGGGGAAGATGAGGGAGACAGCGTAAGGGTCCTGCAAAAAACTTTCACTCCTGAGATTCTAAGGTCCTGGGTCCAATCACCTGTCATCCATAAACCTGAGCTAAGCAGTGGTTTGGGCTCTTTGCCTCTCTTACTATAATATATAAAATATATATTTTTTTTTAATTTTTTTATTTTTTAAATATTTATTTATTTATTCCCTTTTGTTGCCCTTGTTGTTTTATTGTCGTAGTTATTATTGTTGTTGTCATTGTTGGATAGGACAGAGAGAAATGGAGAGAGGAGGGGAAGACAGAGAGGAGGAGAGAAAGATAGACACCTGCAGACCTGCTTCACCGCCTGTGAAGTGACTCCCCTGCAGGTGGGGAGCCGGGGTTCGAACCAGGATCCTTATGCCGGTCCTTGTGCTTTGCGCCACATGCGCTTAACCCGCTGCGCTACAGCCCGACTCCCATAAAATATATTTTTAAAAATACACCAAGGTTCAGGTAATACATGAGACTGTACAACTGTGCAATGTACATTGGAGTCCATTTAAAGTCAGAGCAGTAGGAAATAGTTCCTTCTTCCAAAAATGATACAATAATAAAAACCATATACTTCTGGGGAAAAAAAAAAAAGAAATGATATAAAGACTATTATCAAATGGGGGAGATAGTACGATTGTTATGCAAAAAGACTCTTATACCTGAGGGTCCAAAGTGCCAGGTTCAATCCCCCACACCACCACAAGCCAGAGCTGAGCAGTCTTTCTTTCATTAAAATAAAATAAAATTTGTATCAATATTAACAGCTTTTATCATGTGTCAGGCATTATTTTGAGCATTTTAAATACTTTATTTAATCCTTTGAATTAACAATTAAGTAACTCTTAGTTTACAGGCCGAAAATGAAATGATGGGAGGCTGAATGTTGCTCTTAAGTTCTTTGGGCTTCATTTTGATTGGGAAATGTTTCAAGCACTTATACCTTCTTCCATAACAAGGGATGGTGAGTCAGACCACCTAGAAAAGTGCCTGTTTTACCATGGACATGAGTTGTCTCTGTCTTTCTCTTCCTATCTAAAAAGAAAAAAAAAGATCAGCTCAAAGTGCTGAAGCCTTTGCTGTATCTTGGACAGACCTCAAAGGTTAAGTGACATAAGTCAGAAGGAGAAAGAATACTGAATGATCTCTCTCATTGGTAGAAATTAAGAAGCAGAGACAGTAAGGGAATATATAAGATGAAACTTATGGTGGTTGTGGTGTATTGCACCCAAGTAAAGGACTCTGGAGGAGAAGGAAAATGAATGGGATGTAGGGGAGGGGCGGTCCTGAGAGACATGACTTAAGTGTAAACACTTACCATGAGGAGATTAGAGGTTGTACCTATGTGTCAACACCTATACTGTAAACCATTAACCCCTCACTAAAGTGGAACTTTAAAAAAAAAAATTTAAATCATCCCCAGTCATATATAATTAGCCCCTGTAAAACTAAGGAGTAAAATTAAAAAATAAACAGTGAGCACACAAGCCCCCCTATACATAAGGGTTATCTCAACCTGGAAACAGATTTCTTTACTTGGATATTTAAGAATAATTTCTTGAAATGCTTTCTTTGGAAAAAAAAAGTGATAATGTTTTCAAATATCTAACACTGGGTCAGGTTCATGCCATGCCATGAGGCCCAAGTTCAAACTCCCATCCCACACAGGAACATGGGAGCCCAGCTGTTATGACTGCTCTCGTCTTCACCCTCACTCTCACTCTCGTTCAGACTCTCTCATCTTTCTGTCTGAACAGAAAAGCAACCCATCAACAATGAAATGCACATCTGTGAGGCTTCAGCTTGAAAAGAAAAATAGTAATATTAGTAGTCTTAATTTTTGTTCTAAGGGGCCAAGTGGTAGTGCTCCTGGTTGAAAGCCCATATTACAGTGTACAAGGACCCAGGTTCAAGCCCCCGGTCCCCACCTACGTGGGGGGGGGGGAGCTTTGCAAGTGCTGAATTAGTGGTGCAAGTACCTCTCTGTCTCTTTATTTTTTTATATATTTATTTAATTATTTTCCCTTTTTGTTGCCCTTGTTTTTTTATTGTAGTTATTATTGTTATTGTTATTGATGTCATCATTGTTGGATAGGACAGAAAGAGATGGATAGAGGAGGGGAAGACAGAGGAGGAGAGAAAGACAGACACCTGCCTACCTGCTTCACCACTTGTGAAGCGACCCCACCGCAGGTGGGGAGCCGGGTGCTCGAACCGGGATTCTTATACCTGTCCTTGTGCTTTGTGCCACCTGCACTTAACCTGCTGCACTACAAACCAACTCCCCTCTCTGTCTCTTTCTATCACCTCCTTCCCTCTTGGCTTCTGGCTGTCTCTATCCAATTAATATTTTTTTAAGAAAAGTGTTTGTTGTTGTTGTTGTTCTAACTCTAATAAATTTAGTGTCCCGGTCACAGTCCCTGGTTGTGCTGACAGATGCTCACAATACTGTGTGATAGACATCTTGTTCTCCATTGGCACTACTCCAACTGATGTACATGCCAGCACCCAACCTTATCATCAGGAGATAAGATAAAGAAATGTTCTAATAATAAATGTCAGTGTCATAAAGCTGTAGGGGCGGGGGCAGTGTGACACAATATCCCTGTGACCTTGTGATTTTTATAAAAACCATTATTAAATCACTAATAAAAACACATTAAAAAAAGAAAATAAGAGCTGTCAAAGCAGTGTGTAGCTGTCTAGGTTTGAATCCTTGTTCTGACGCTTGTTGGTTGAGTGATCTTAGGCATGATATTCAATTCTCTAATCTTCCATGCTCTTATCTGTTAATGGAAGTCTTCTTCTTCTAGCGTTTGCCCTTCTTCCGTAGCCAGTCAATAGCGTCAGGTTGAGCCTGATATAAAGTTTCGAGACCTCCTTTGAATCTGGAGAGGTGGCAGTCGTTGACTATGTGGGTCATAGTCTGTCTGGAGCCGCAGGAGCAGTTCGGGTCGTCTCTGGCTCCCCAGCGATGGAACATAGCTGCGCACCGGCCATGGCCTGTTCGATAGCGATTGAGGAGGGCCCGATCATAACGTGCTAGGTCAAAGCCGGGTTGACGACTGCAGGGGTCTGTGATGAGGTGTTTGTTCTTGACCTCAGCTGACTGCCAGCTCTGTTTCCAATAGACTGGAACAAAGAAGTTCAGTGTAGGCATAGGGGACCAGATTGGATGACGAGACGTCAAGCGTTGGACAGGGTGGGTGAAGATATCCGCGTATATTGGCAGGTCCGGTGGAGCGTAGACGTGGGAAATGAACTTAGATGATGCCGCATCCCGACGAATATCTGGCGGGGCGATGTTGCTAAGAACTGGCAGCCATGGAACCGGGGTGGAACGGATGGTTCCAGAAATTATCCTCATGGAGGAATATAATTTGGAATCGACCAAGTGGACATGGGGGCACGGAACCATACTGGGGCACAGTATTCTGCAGTGGAATAGCATAATGCCAGAGAGGATGATCGTAGTGTGGAAGCGCTCGCGCCCCATGAGGAGCTGGCCAGTCTTGCAATGATGTTATTCCTCGCGCCCACCTTTGCTGCAGTTTTTATGAGATGTTTGTGAAATGACAGAGTGCGATCGAGAGTAACGCCAAGATAGACCGGCTGGGCTTCATGCCGGATTCTCGTATCGTCAAGCTGCACATTAAGCTCACGCGAGGCCGAGGCATGGTGTAGATGGGAAACAGATGATACCGTTTTTGCAGTGCTAGGGATTAGTCGCCATTTTTTACAGTAATCAGATATCAGAGACATGTCTTTCGTGAGTGTTTCCTCGAGGATGTCAAACTTGGATGCCTGAGTTGCACAGCAGATGTCATCGGCGTAGATGAACTTCCTTGAAGAAGTTACTGAGAGGTGATTGATGTAAATATTAAATAGTGTAGGAGCCAGAACAGAGCCCTGGGGGAGGCCACTTCAGACAAGTCTCAAGTAAGAAACAGCATCATTTTCCAAGAATAATACTATGCACCTTATATTTACTGTTTGGTTGAATGCCACTCAGTACATTTTAAATCATTAAACTCTTAGAAGTCATTCTAGTTTGATCCCTATATATTTAACTTTCTTTTACCACAGCCAGTGAATCACCAAATCGGTTTTATCTCCTAAATATTAGTCTTTTAGGCTCCAAAGTCCTAGGTTCAATCCACCACACCACCATAATCCAGAGCTGAGCAGTGCTCTGGTGTTAAAAAAAAAAAATTAGTCATTTAGTCCTCTTAATTGCAATAAGACACAACAGCATATATGATAGTCAAATCTATAGCTCAGTATTGAGTTGCCCACTATTTATAAAGTCCCTGATTCCCCTCCCCCAACCCCCAGGAGACAGTATACTGCCAGGAATGTAGAGACGATACGTGATAATCTCTTAATTCAAGGAGCTTTATTTCCAATGCAGAAATGGCATTCAAATCCAATATGACCCGAGAATTGCCTTAACAGCAGCACTATGACAGCATGTTGCCAAGCCTCATTACAAATTCACCCAACTCCAGGGACCACACCAAATGCAGGCTTGCTTTTTCTCAAACAAAAAGGTTTGGAGCTCTGGGAGCTCTGGGGGTTGGGGGTACATTCAGGGATAGAGACAGGAGTTGGCTGTGTGACACCTCCAGCACAGTGTACACTCAGCTACTGTTCTGATTTTCTTTCTCACTAGTCAATGACTTTTTTAAGAAAAGGAAAATCATTTCAAAATATTCATTAAACTTTTTAACTGTAAAATTATAATAAGTTATGTAACAATGATATGTAATACAGATATATAATCATTTCCTCACACTATGTTACAAAACTTTCTTATATCTCATACTTGTCTTTGGACTATCTGGGTCACTTTTGAATAAACAGCTGTTTGCTTAGCAAGGAACACTCCAAGTGGAGTTGTTTAAATAAAAAAGATGCTAAATAACAAACTAATGCTTCTTTTGACTCATTGGAATGGTTGAAATAGTTACTCAGAACTAAAAGCATTTAAAAATTCAAAGGGCAGTTTTG
>NC_080162.1:15113327-15127262 GCF_950295315.1 Erinaceus europaeus
GCAAGGCTGCAGATGTCTCTCTGTCTCTTTCCCTCCCCACCCCTCTCAATTTCTCTCTATCTCTGTCTAGTAACAAATCAATAAGTATGTTTTAAAAGAAAATTACTATTTTAAAAAGAAAGAGACAGAGATAACAGACTCAGAAAAATAACTCACTGGGGGTAGGGTACTTGCTTTGTAATTTACATGATTCAGGTTCAAGACCAGCCCCACCTGCAATGGTGAAAGCTTTGGTGCTGTTCTGTCTTTTCTCCTCTGCTCCAGCAGTGACAAAAAAAGAATAAGCAAATAGTTCTCTGACTTATTCTGTTTTCCCAACCAATAGTCATCTTGGATAAAAATAAGAAATAAAATAGGAGGAGATTCGACTTCCAGAGGCGGAGCTATGAGGAGCAGATCGCTTTCTCTCCTCTCCTATCCCGGATCAACTAGGAATACCAAAGGAGACCACCCGGACCGAAACAAGACAGGACTAGAATGACCACAGGAACCCAGTAAATCACCCGTGAGTACAAACACGTGTGGCTGGTGACAGAGAGGAGAGAGGAGCATAAGGAGAGATTAAGTGACTGCTAACAGTCCAGCAGTTTATCAGTGGAGACACCACCTCCAGTCTGCTCCACAACAAGGGGACAGCTGAAGGGAGGAAAGGACTCCCCAGAGACTCACCAAGTGCAACTCTGAGTCTCCATTGCTACTACCCTCAGAATCTGGAGCAGCAACAGAGAGGGACACCAGGGTACACCAGGGTACAGAGATCTAACCGGGAAACTCAGGAGAAGACCTATACCTCGGTGGCATAGCTGAGGGGCTGTGAAAGTCTCTTTGCATAACCACTGGATTATCTCTGCCACACCCTGCTTTATCTCTTGGTCAGGAGTCAGTGATTAAGCTAAGAAGCCTATTGATAGTTTAAAAGCCCTCAGGCTCCCATAGCCTACAGGGAAGGAAAAAAAAGAGGCTTTTACACCACTGAGCTCCAACTCAGGGATTGAAAAAACTGTTAACTTCCACCACAGTAAACCCTTTAATTAAATTACTTAGACACAAGTCAATCCAGGCAATAGTGATCAATAATTTGAAAAGTACTGATAAAGGGAACCAATAACATAATATATAAAATGGTTAAAACAACAAGAAAAAATATTGGAGACTCGAACCAGGACAAGAGTCCAGCTAAAAGTCCTCCAGAGGGTGAAGCAGAAAACAACAAGTTCAACATCCAAACATTAGCCAAGGAAATAATAACAGGAGTGAGTAAAGAATTTGAAAAAATTATAGTCAGAAATGCAGGAACAACAAATGAGAATATGGAAGAAAATTCTAATTATCTCATGGTTATTAGAGAGCTGAAAGCTGAAATCGCTGAGCTAAGAAGGCAACTAGCTGAACAAGCTAAAACAGTATCAGAGCAGGGCAACAAAATAGATGAACTCCAGAAAGCAGTAGAGGGCAGAGAGAATAGAATCTATGAGGCTGAAGACAGAATTAGCAAGATTGAGGATGAATTAGAGACAACTAAAAAAGAAGTAAGAGATCTCAAAAAGAGATTAAAAGATGCTGAAAACAACAACAGAGTCCTATGGGATGACTTCAAAAGAAACAATATACGCATTATTGGCTTACCAGAGGAAGAAAGAGAAGGAGAGGAAGAAAGCATTCTCCAGGCCATAATAGCTGAAAATTTCTCTAGTCTAGACAACACCAAAGACATAAAGATTCAAGAAGCCCAGAGGGTCCCAAACAGAATTAACCCAGACCTAAAGACACCAAGACATGTCATACTTAGAATGGAAAGGAATAAGGATAAAGAAAGGATCCTCAAGGCTGCAAGAGAAAAACAAAGAGTCACCTACAAAGGAAAACCCATAAGATTAGCAGCAGACTTCTCCATACAAACACTACAGGCCAGAAGAGAATGGCAAGATATCTATCGAGTGCTCAATGAGAAAGGCTTTCAGCCAAGAATACTATATCCTGCTAGACTTTCATTCAGACTAGATGGAAGCATCAAAACCTTCTCAGACAAGCAACAGTTGAAGGAAGCAACCATCAACAAGCCTGCCCTGAAAGAAGTTCTGAAAGGTCTCCTATAAACAACCAGACCACCACAAATAGGACATATATCAAAACACTCTAAAACTCTACAAGAATGGCATTAAAATATCTTCAATCTTTGATATCAATAAATGTCAATGGCCTGAATTCACCTATTAAAAGACACAGAGTAGCAAGATAGATTAGAAAACACAACCCAACAATATGTTGTCTACAGGAAACTCACCTAACTCAACAAGACAAACACAGACTTAAAGTGAAAGGATGGAAAACTATCATACAAGCCAATGGCCCACAAAAAAGGGCAGGAATAGCTATTCTCATATCTGACATGATAGACTTTAAAATAGATAAGATTAAAAAAGATAGGAATGGACACTACTTAATGCTCAGAGGATCAGTCAATCAAGAGGACTTAACAATTATTAATATCTATGCACCCAATGAGAAGCCATCTAAATACATCAAACTTCTACTGAAAGAGCTACAGCAATATATTAACAGTAACATAATCATAGTAGGGGACTTCAGCACCCCACTATCTCAACTTGACAGATCATCCAGGAAGAAAATCAGTAAAGACATAAGGGAGCTAAATGAAGAGATAGATAAACAAGAACTATTGGACATTTTCAGTCATTCATCCCAAGAAACTGGAATACACATTTTACTCAAATCCACATGGATCATTCTCAAAGATAGACCATATGTTAGGCCACAAAGACAGCATCAGCCAATTCAAGAGCACTGAATTCATCCCAAGCATCTTCTCAGACCACAGTGGAATTAAACTAACACTTAACAATCAACAAAAGATTAGTAACAGTCCCAAAATGTGGAAGCTCAACAGTACACTTCTTAACAACTTCTGGGTCAAAGAGGAAATCAAGGAAGAAATCAAAATGTTTCGAGAGTTCAATGAAAATGAAGACACAAGCTATCAAAATATTTGGGACACAGCTAAAGCAGTCCTAAGAGGGAAGTTCATAGCTATACAAGCACACATTAGGAAACAAGAAAAGGCACAAATAAACAGCCTGATTGCACATCTTAAAGACCTAGAAGAAGAACAACAAAGGAATCCTAAAGCAACCAGAAGGACAGAAATCACTAAAGTTAGGGCAGAAATAAATAACATTGAGAATAGCAAAACCATACAAAAGATCAATGAAAGTAAATGTTGGTTCTTCGAAAGAGTAAACAAAATCGACAAACCTTAAGCCAGACTCACAAAACAAAAAAGGGAGAAGACACAAATAAATCGGATAGTAAATGAAAGAGGAGATATCACAACAGACACTGCAGAAATTCAACATATCATGCGAGGCTTCTATGAACAACTATATGCCACCAAGCTAGAGAACCTGGAAGAAATGAATGATTTCCTAGATACCTACCAACTTCCAAAACTAAGTAAAGAGGAAGTGGATAACATGAACAGGCCCATCACAGCTAATGAAATTGAAACAGTTACCAAAAATCTTCCCAAAAATAAAAGTCCTGGACCAGATGGTTTTACAAATGAATTCTACAAAACTTTCAAAGAAGAACTAATACCTCTACTTTTAATACCTCTACTTTTAAAAGTCTTCCAGAAGATTGAAGACACTGGAATACTCCCTGCCAGCTTCTATGAAGCCAACATCACCCTGATACCAAAAGCAGACAGAGACACAACCAAAAAAGAAAACTACAGACCAATATCTCTGATGAACATAGATGCTAAAATATTGAACAAAATTCTAGCCAACCGGATACAGCAGTATATCAAACAGATTGTTCATCATGACCAAGTGGGGTTTATCCCAGGCATGCAAGGTTGGTTTAATATACGTAAATCAATCAATGTGATCCACCACAACAACAAAAGCAAGACCAAAAACCACATGGTCATATCAATAGATGCAGAGAAAGCCTTTGACAAAATACAACATCCCTTTATGATCAAAACACTACAAAAAATGGGAATAGATGGAAAATTCCTGAAGATAGTGGAGTCTATATATAGCAAACCTACAGCCAACATCATACGCAATGGTGAAAAACTGGAAGCATTTCCCCTCAGATCAGGTACTAGACAGGGCTGCCCACTATCACCTTTACTATTCAACATAGTGTTGGAAGTTCTTGCCATAGCAATCAGGCAGGAGCAAGGAATTAAAGGCATATAGATTGGAAGATAAGAAGTCAAACTCTCCTTATTTGCAGATGACATGATAGTATACATGGAAAAACCTAAGGAATCTAGCAAGAAGCTTTTGGAAATCATCAGGCAATACAGTAATGTGTCAGGCTATAAAATTAACATTCAAAAGTCAGTGGCATTCCTCTATGCAAACACTAAGTTAGAAGAAATTGAAATCCAGAAATCAGTTCCTTTTTCTATAGCAACAAAAACAATAAAATATCTAGGAGTAAATCTAACCAAAGAAGTGAAAGACTTGTATACTGAAAATTATGAGTCACTACTCAAAGAAATTGAAAAAGACACAAAGAAGTGGAAAGATATTCCATGTTCATGGGTTGGAAGAATTAACATCATCAAAATGAATTTATTACCCAGAGCCATCTACAAATTTAATGCTATCCCCATCAAGATCCCAAGCACATTTTTTAGGAGAATAGAAAAAATGCTACAAATGTTTATCTGGAACCAGAAGAGACCTAGAATTGCCAAAACAATCTTGAGAAAAAAGAACAGAACTGGAGGCATCACACTCCCAGATCTCAAACTGTATTATAGGGCCATTGTCATCAAAACGGCTTGGTACTGGAACATGAACAGACACACTGACCAGTGGAATAGAATTGAGAGCCCAGAAATGAGGCCCCACACCTATGGACATCTAATCTTTGACAAAGGGGCCCAGACTATTACATGGGGAAAGCAGAGTCTCTTCAACAAATGGTGTTGGAAACAATGGGTTGAAACATGCAGAAGAATGAAACTGAATCACTGTATTTCACCAAACACAAAAGTAAATTCAAAGTGGATCAAGGACTTGGATGTTAGACCAGAAACTATCAGATACTTAGAGGGAAATATTGGCAGAACTTTTTTCCGCATAAATTTTAAAGACATTTTCAATGAAACGAATCCAATTACAAGGAAGACTAAAGCAAGTATAAACCTATGGGACTACATCAAATTAAAAAGCTTCTTCACAGCAAAAGAAACCACTACCCAAACCAAGAGACCCCTCACAGAATGGGAGAAGATCTATACATGCCATACATCAGATAAGAGTTTAATAATCAACATATATAAAGAGCTTGCCAGACTCAACAACAAGACAACAAATAACCCCATCCAAAAATGGGGGGAGGACTTGGACAGAATATTCACCACAGAAGAGATCCAAAAGGCCGAGAAACACATGAAAAAATGCTCCAAGTCTCTGATTGTCAGAGAAATGCAAATCAAGACAACAATGAGATATCACTTCACTCCTGTGAGAATGTCATACATCAGAAAAGGTAACAGCAGCAAATTCTGGAAAGGGTGTGGGGTCAAAGGGTGTGTCCTGCACTGCTGGTGGGAATGTCAATTGGTCCAACCTCTGTGGAGAACAGTCTGGAGAACTCTCAGAAGGCTAGAAATGGACCTACCCTATGACCCTGCAATTCCCCTCCTGGGAATATATCCTAAGGAACCCAACACATCCATCCAAAACGATCTGTATACACATATGTTCTTGGCAGCACTATTTGTAATAGCCAAAACCTGGAAGCAACCCAGGTGTCCAACAACAGATGAGTGGCTGAGCAAGTTGTGGTATATAAACACAATGGAATACTACTCAGCTGTAAAAAATGGTGACTTCACCGTTTTCAGCCTATCTTGGATGGACCTTGAAAAAATCATGTTGAGTGAACTAAGAAACAGAAGGATGAATATGGGATGATCTCACTCTCAGCCCAAAGTTGAAAAACAAGATTAGAAAAGAAAACACAAGTCGAACCTGAAATGTAATTGGAGTATTATACCAAAGTAAAAGACTCTGGGGTGGGTGGGTGGGTGGGGAGAATACAGGTCCATGAAAGATGATGAATGAAATAGTGGGGGTTGTATTGTTAAATGGGAATCTGGGGAATGTTATGCATGTACAAACTATTGTATTTACTGTTGAATGTAAAACATTAATTCCCCAATAAAGAAATAAATTATTTAAAAAAAAAGAAAAGAAATAAAATAGGAGAAGAATAATAAAAATATTTTTTTAAAAAAGAAAGAAAATAGGAGTTTTGGAAAAATTTTCTTGAAAGTTTGAAACAAAGGCAAAGAAGCAGAGTTAATTATAAAAATAATTAATGTATTTTACTTTAAGCTGTCAGCTTCAAATACTCATAACCTTCTCAATAGAAATTAGCTTCCAAGTGAGCAGCCTGTAATTAAGCTAAGAAGTTAGGACCCCAGTTAGAACAGGATTTCCCATGATTGAATGTGTGTGCACAGAGATGGCCTAGATTCTTACCGATTGCAAAGTACATTTCTAAAGTCAAGGGAGAGACTGAGGGTCTGGATTTCTCACAAGTCCCCACCTGAAGTCCATGCTGGTTATAGACTAAGGATCACACTTGGAAAAGCAAAGTCCTAAGACATTGAATACTTTAATTTTCTGTGTGCTGATTGGTGGTATTCAGACTCGAACTCTAAGACCAGCCAGCTCCCAGTGGGTGTCACTACTTTCTTCTTCTTCTTCTAGTGTTTGCCCTTCTTCCGTAGCCAGTCAACAAGTCAGGTTGAAAGCTGTCAGGAGCTGCTTGTTGCTGGCTTTGAAAGTGACTGGGATCCATGTGGATTCAGTCGGCTAGGAAGGATCATCAGTTTCCCCAATGAATGGGTACTCATGGGATGCACCACGAGAAGGTCGATCCAATGCATCCCACTACTTTCTTCACTAAGCCAGAGGTAGAGGTCTACAATCCCCACCCCACCCGCAAACAATCTACAGTCCCCAACTGCTGGGAAATTGTGCAGATGCAGTCACATCTGCCATGTTGTCCCCTCAGGCTACTGCTAGTTCCCGCCAGAGTTGGGACATTCTCGGAGTGCCTGTTCCGCCATGTTATGCCCTCAGGACATTGTCTATATCCCAGCGATATTTGGAGTGCTTTGGTCACTCCTCCCCCCTCCCATTCTCACGAGAGTTATCATCCTATCCTGGAGTGCTATGGTTACTCCTCCCTCTTCCCATTCTCATGAAAGCTACTCCTATAAAAACCCTTCATTTCCGCACCTCGCTCTCTTGCCAGCACTTTATTCCGGTGTTCAGACGCAGGAAAGGTTACTGCGTGAGGCGGCCATTTTCGCTACCTCCACATGGTCCAACCTGCTTCTCTAGCACCCAACTCTGAGGTACCAGCGCAAATAAAGATTTGTGTTCCCGCTTCGCTCCAGACCTCCTCTCTCTCATCTCTGCGGCCTGCGCTCAACATCTGGCTCAACAACACCCAACCCCCACCATAAATTTGTCATTCAACCATTGTAAGTGTCCAGTGGTTTTAATTATACTTAGTGTTATGTAACCATCATTCCCACCCATCTCTAGAACATTCTTCACCATATCTACTTCCCTCCTTCCCCTGTTCTCTGATGACCATCATTTTACATCTGTCTCTATTAATTCAACTACTATACGCTCCTTGTACACATGGAGTTGTCATCATGAAGCTATCACTCCATGCAGATATAATACCAGAGGGATGACAGAAACCAGACATAAACCAAAGTTGTTGGGGGTTTGTTTGTTTCATTGTTTTGTTTTGTTGGTTTTTTTGCCTACAGGGTTATCAGTGGAGCTCGGTTCCTCCACTACTAAGCCACTAATCCTGGCCTGCCATTTTTTTTCCACATTTTATTGGATAGAACAGAGAGAAATTAAGAGAGGAGGGAAGATAGAGAGGGAGAAAGAAAGACACCTGAAGACTTGCTTCACCACTTGTGAAGTGACTCCCCTGTGAGCGGGAAGGTGGGATCCTTGTGCAAGGAAGGTGGGATCTTTGTGCACGTCCTTGTGCTTTGCCACCGCCTGACCCTCTGAAAGTTTTAAAGGTAAAAATACTGGGATTCGGAACCCACAATCAATGAAGAAAATGGAAGGCTGAAGATGTCTAATAAAAAGATCAAAAGGAATAAATATATACAAATGGATGAAATGGGAGCACCCACTTACCCAATGGCCATGCAATGGAGGATAGATAGCATAATGGCTATGCAAAGAGACTCTCATGCCTGAGGCTCAGAAGTCACAGATTCAGTTCCCCACACCACCATAAACCAGAGCTGAGCAGTGCTCTGGTAAAATATATAATAATAATAAATTAAATACAAATGTGTAATCCCAAAGGCCATGCAAAACCACCCTTGTAATCTAAGATCTCTTGTTTATTAAACCTCATATTCAAACTTATCCACCACTGTTATACATGTACAAACTGTTGTATTTTACTGTTGACTATAAACCGTTAATCCCGAAAGAAAGAAAGAAAGAAAGAAAGAAAGAAAGAAAGAAAGAAAGAAAGAAAGAAAGAAAGAAGACCTATCCACTGGAGTGAAGTATCTCTTACTTCCATCTCTCCCTGCTCTCCTTCAAAGGAGCCAGTGGCAAGTCTCTCCAGGGAGTCCTGCAGGCCCAATAGCAGAGCACTGATCAGCATTCTGTGTTAGCCTCTCTGAGAACAAAGCTCATTTAACAAGAGATGTCCTACAATCTTGTCGCCAGGAGCTATGACAGTGTGTGCAAAGACAACAAACACCAGCTGGGAGGGGGCTCTAGAGATAGTAGTGCAGATTTCTTTTAAGCTCAAGAAAATTAATAACTAAATGATTACTCAGGTACGAATTTATGTTCAACTGAGATGCCTGAAAAGATTGCAACTACTGATCTTCCCAACTGTTCTCTACAGAGATTTTAGTGTAGCCATCAGAAACATGGCAAAGAATGCCAAGCTAATACTAAATTCTGTTTGGGGCTAATGTTTACTATTTTTTAGTATTTCTTTATTGTTTTATAGGGCACATAGAAATTGAGAGAAGGGTGAGGAGATAGAGAGAAAGAGAGATACCTGCAATACTATTTTGCAACTCATGAAGCTTCCTACTTGTAGGTGAGGACCAAGGACTTGAACCCAGGTCCTTATACCTGGTAATGTGCACACTCAACTGGGTGCACCACCACCTGGCCCCCTCTACTGTTATACATACTTGATACCTGTGTACTGATAGTGCTGAAGTAAAAACAAATTCAACAATATAAAATTCCAATGAATACTGTAAAATAGCATTCCAAGAAGTGGCTCGGTGGATAAACACTGAAGTAGCAAACTTGACGTCCTCAGTTTAGTCCTCAGCCTCACATGTGCCAGAGTGAAGCTCTGGTTTTCCATCACCACCACCATCCCCATAATTAATAAACATGAAGTAGGGAGTTGGGCGGTGGTGCTGAGCACAAGGATCCCGGTTCGAACCCCGGCTCCCCACCTGCAGGGGAGTCGCTTCACAGGCGGTTAAGCAGGTCTGCAGGTGTCTGTCTTTCTCTCCCCGCCTCTGCTTCCCCTCCTCTCTCCAGTTCCCTCTGTCCTATCCATCAATAACAACAACAATAAAAACCACAACAATGTTAAACAACAAGGGCAACAAAAGGGAAAATCAATAAATAAATATTTAAAACTTTTTTAAAATAAATAAATAAATAAGCATGAGGTTGAGATGAGACATACTCAGTGGAAGGCACACATTACCATGTGCAAGGACCTGAACTGAAGACCCCGGTCCTCACCTGCGGGGGAGGAAGTTTCATGAGCAGTGCGTCTCTCTTGCTCTCTCACTCTCTATCTCCCCCTTAGTTCTCAGTTTCTCTCTGTGCTATCAAATAAAAATAAATCTTAAAGAGAATGTGATAAATATTTTGTACAATCCTGTTTGTTCATTAAAAACAGGCCTTAGAGAAGGAAGGAAGGAAGGAAGGAAGGAAGGAAGGAAGGAAGGAAAGGAGGGAAGGATGGAAGAAGGGAGGGGAGGGGAAGAAGAAGGAAAGAGAGAAAGCAGGGCTGGGTGGTGGTGCACCTGGTTCAGCACACATGTCACAATGCGCAAGGACCCAGGTTCAAGCCCCAGGTCCCCAACTGCAAAGGGAAAACTTTGTGAGTGGTGAGGTAGTGTTGCAGGTATCTCTCTGTCTCTCTCCCTCTCTGTTACACCTACCTTCTCAATTTTTGGCTGTCTCTATCTAACAAATATATAAAGAAATATAATTTTAAATTTTAAAAAAAGAGGAAGAAAGGAAGGGAGGGAGAGAGAAATAGAAGAAGGGAGGAAAGAAGGGAGGGAGGAAGAAAGACCCATCAACCTGAACAGAACTTCTTAAGTGGAGGCAAGTTACCTAGAAGTTATTAAAAATTTCTTTTGATGTTCAGAAAAATTTTCTTTTACATTCACATGCTATATTGAGTCTTGGTACTTTTGTCTATTAAACTCTCCATCTGGGATTCTTTTATCATCATCTTTAAACTGAGGTTTGGGTGACATTTCCATGGAATTTTTGTTTGTTTTTGTTTTGTTTTGTTTTGTTTTTAATTTCTTTATTGGGGAATTAATGTTTTACATTCAACAGTAAATACAATAGTTTGTACATGCATAACATTTCCCAGTTTTCAATGTAACAATACAACCCCCACTAGGTCCTCTGCCGTCCTTCTTGGATCTGTATTCTCCCCTCCCACCCACCCCAGAGTCTTTTACTTTGGTGCAATACACCAATTCCAGTTCAGGTTCTATTTGGGTTTTCTCTTCTGATCTTGTTTTTCAACTTATGCCTGAGAGTGAGATCGTCCCATATTCATCCTTCTGTTTCTGACTTATTTCACTTAACATGAATTTTTCAAGGTCCATCCAAGATCAGCTGAAAACGGTGAAGTCACCATTTTTTTTTTATAGCTGAGTAGTATTCCATTGTATATATTATATATACCACAACTTGCTCAGCCACTCATCTGTTGTTGGACACCTGGGTTGCTTCCAGGTTTTGGCTATTACAAATGGTGCTGCCAAGAACATATGTGTACACAGATCTTTTTGGATGGGTGTGTTGGGTTCCTTAGGATATAACCCCAGGAAAGGAATTGCAGGATCATAGGGTAGGTCCATTTCTAGCCTTCTGAGAGTTCTCCAGACTGTTCTCCACAGAAGTTGGACCAATTTACATTCCCACCAACAGTGCAAGAGGGTTCCTTTGACCCCACAATGTCTCCAGAATTTGCTGCTGTTACCTTTTCTGATGTACGACATTCTCACAGGAGTGAAGTGGTATCTCATTGTCTTTATTTGCATTTCTTTGACGATCAGAGACCTGGAGCATTTTTTCATGTGTTTCTCGGCCTTTTGGATCTCTTCTGTGGTAAATATTTTGTCCATGTCTTCCCCCCATTTTTGGATGAGGTTATTTGTTGTCTTATTGTTGATATTTGCAAGTTCTTTATATATTCTGGTTACTGGCCTCTTGTCTGATGTATGGCATGTAAAGATCTTCTCCCATTCTGTGAGGGATCTCTTGGTTTGGGTAGTAGTTTCTTTAGCTGTACCATGGAATATTTTATAAAACCTCTCAGCCTTTCCTTTATAATCAATTGCTTCCTCCTGTCAACTATGTCTTTGGTGTTTGTCACATAGCATTTGCTTATTTCTCCACAATAATTTGACCTGTAATGTATAAGACCCTTTTTCTTAGAAGCTTATCATCTTATGATGAATGACATGGTGGGGGTTGTATTGTTAAATGGGAATCTGGGGAATGTTATGCATGTACAAACTATTGTATTTACTGTTGAATGTAAAACATTAATTCCCCAATAAAGAAATAAATTATTTTAAAAAAAAAGAAGCTTATCATCTTAGAGAAAATACTATGGGTTTTCATTGCTTTTTTGGTGTCTTGGGTTTTGTTTGTTTGTTTGCTTGTTTTCTTATTTAAGTTATAGTGGCAGGGAAATGGACAGCAAGATAGGCTAGTGCATCACCCAGCTCTGGAATGTGCAGTTTTGTTGTTGTTGTTGTTTTATTTAATAATCGTCAACAAGACCATAAGAGAAGAGGGGTATAATTCTGTACAATTCCCACCACCAGAGTTCCATATCCCATCCCCTCCATTGGAAGCTTTTCTATCCTTTATCCCTCTGGGAGCATGGACCCAGGACCATTATGAGGAGCATAGGCAGAAGGTCTGGCTTCTGTAACTGCTTCCCCGCTGAACATGGGCACTGACAGGTCGATCCATACTCCCAGCCTGTCTCTCTCTTTCCCTAGTGGGGCAGGGCTCTGGAGAGGTGGGGTTCTAAGACACATTGGTGAGGTCATCTGCCCAGGGAATCAGGTTGGCATCTTGATAGCATCTGCAACTTGGTAGCTGAAAAGCATTAAGATATAAAGCAGAACAAATTGTTTAGTAAAATTGCTTTAAACTTGTTTAATAAAAGGTAAATATATAGCAAATGAGATTTGGGGTTTCTATTTTGGAAAAAGCTAGCAGGTCTATTTTAGGTATATTCCAAGGAGGCCATAACTTTACCAATTTTTGCCTGAACCCAACAGCTCAGTTGAGCTAAAGGTATTGCTGAGGGAGATAGTGTCAGAGTGGGAAATAGGACTAGAAAACTGGATCAGGGAAGAGAGTAGCTCCCAAATAAGGGGAAAGTATATAAATACCATTAACTGTAAACCCCATTGATCTGATCTGGGGTCCATATTCAACACAGGAGCCTGTGTAACCCTCTGCATCCCTGTAGGTCTGAGCTCAAATTTCATGGTCATAGCTAAGAACATTCTAGGCTGCTCTCATTGCAGGACCCGTCTTCCTCAAGAGGTAGAGTATGCCTACCCAACCTCCCTTCGGAAAATGAAGCAGTCCTCACCAATATTGACCCACATCAAGGGCAAGATCCTGTAGAGGATCACAGGATGATCCACTATGTTGTTCCTGATGGAGATGCCCAGCGACAGTGAAAAGAGGGATCTGTTAGAGGTCTAGGCCCATCAATGTCTGTGTGGCAATCCAAGATTCCTTGGCTAGGGCTCCAGATAATGGGGTGGCCTGGAAGTGGCCAAAAGATCCATCATTAAAGTTGGCATGTGCAGTTCTGCAGATCTAACTGGAGACCCCCCCACCTTATGGGACCCCACCACCACCAACAACAACAACATTTGCTAATTTGATACTCTACCTACTGAGCCGCCTTCCAAGTCCTCAAAGTCTAAATTTTAAAACAATAATGAATTCTTACTAAAATATTTTTAATTTTTTATTGGGGGACTAATGGTTTATAGTTGACAGTAAAATACAATAGTTTGTACATGCATAACATTTCTCAGGTTTCCAAAAAACAATTCAACCCCCACTAGGTCCTCTTCTGCCATCATGTTCCAGAACCTGAACCCTCCTGCCCCACCCAATTATGAAAATAGTTTTAAACTAGTTCTTTTTTTAAAAAAAACAAAACATTTTTTATTTTATTTACTAGAGACAGAGAAATTGAGGGGGGAGAGACATCAAAATACCTGCAGCTCTACTTCACCACTCCTGAAACTTTCCCCATACAGGTAGGGACAAGAGTCTTGAACCCAGGTCCTTGTGCACTGTAGTGTGTGTGCTTAGCCAGGTAATCCACCACCAGGCCCTTGTTAAACTAGTTCTTAAACTAGGCAATAGGGGGCAATTTCTAAACTGATCCTGTATTCTTGATTGCTCCACAGGGGTGTTAATTTACATATTGTTTGACTTGTTTCTCTATCATAGAAAGACTTTCAAAGGCCTCAGTTGACTAAGACAACTTTGGCGTGGAAGCAATCAGGTCACTACAAAATATTTGTAAAGGTTTGATGAA